>NW_027141787.1:0-41605 GCF_036365525.1 Heterodontus francisci
TTGTTGAGGGAGGCCCTCTTTAGCCCTATAGTGTCTCCAAGTATCCACACCCACATGGTCCCCGACACACAGCATCTGGTGGCATTTCTCCAGCATCACTGTGAGTCCTGCCTCCTGTAACTGGATATCTTCAATATGAATCATAGATTCATCGAACAGTTTCAGCACAGAAAGAGGCCATTTGGCCCAACATGTCCTTGTCAGCTCTCTGCAAGAGCCACTTCACCACCCTTTCCCTGTAGCCCTGTAATTTTCTCTATTTAGGTAATTATCCAGTTCCGTTTTGAAAGCCACGATTGAATCTGCCTCCACCACACTCTCACGCAGTGAATTCCAGTGAATTCCCTCGCTGCGTAAAAAAAGTTTTTCTTCACACCACCGTTGCTTCTTTTGACAATCACCTATAATCAATGTCCTCTGGTTCTCGACCCTTCCACCAATGAGAACCATTTCTCACAATCGACTCTGTCTCGACCCCTCATGATTTTGAACACCTCGATCAAATCTCCTCTCAACCTTCTCTTCCCTGTGGGGAACAGCTTCTCCAGTCTATCCATGTAACTGAAGTCCCTCATCCCTGGAACCAATCTGGTAAATCTATTCTGCATACTCTCTTATAATGCCTTCACATCTTTCCTATGGTGTGGTGCCAGAATTGGCTTGAACGAGCTTGTCCCAATCCTACCAACATCAAGCTGTCCCAACTGTGTACTCTCCACTCACTCTCTCCCCGTCCCTCAGACCTCGGGTCCTTGTTTTCTCTCTCTCTCTCACTCACTGGGCCCCTGCTCTCTTCCTCTGTTGCTTGCTCCGTCACCAGATCCCTGCTCTCTCCCTTGCTCTCCCTCCCACAGGTCCCTGCTCTTTTTCTCTTTCACCCAATGTCCCTGCACTATCCATTTCTCTCACTCCCTATCACTGGATTCCTGCTCTCTCTCACCCCCCACCACCCACATCCCGATTCACTGATATCAAGTGCACCCCCCATCTCCCTGCACTCACTCACTCTCTCTTCCCACCAATGCCTCCACGTCGTCCCTGCTCCCTCAGGGTCCTTGCTTTCGCCCAGTCATCTCTCTTCCCATCCCAACCCCAGCCCACCACTGGGGTTCCATGCTCGCACTCTCTCGCGCTCTCTTTCTCTCCGCCCACGCACACAACTCACCCCCCACTCCTCTCCGACCGGGTCCATGGTCTCACTCCCTCTCACTCTCACCTCCGAGCCCCTGATCTCACTCCCTCTTTCTTTTTCTTGTGCTCCCAGTCTCCACGGCCCCAAGACCCTGCCTTCCCCATCCCGCCCTCCCACTCTATCCAATCCCCCAAACCCTGGTTCCCTGCTTTCTCTATCACTGAATTTAAAGCAAAGTAGCCTGTGAATAGAGTGTCAATAAACATTTTAAATAACTGAAATATCTGAATCAATACAAAGACAAAATTTAACAGATCAAAGGGAAAAGATATTCAGTCCAACATCAGTGTGAATATTAAGCAATACAATCTGGACAAACTCTGCTCCTTTACTCACTGGATATTCAGTCCTGAACATTAGTGTAGATATTATGGGATACAATCTGTACAAACTCTGCTCCTTTACTCACTGGATATTCAGTCCTGAACATTAGTGTGGATATTATGGGATACAATCTGTACAAACTCTGCTCCTTTACTCACTGGATATTCAGTCCTGAACATTAGTGTGGATATTATGGGATACAATCTGTACAAACTCTGCTCCTTTACTCGTTGGATATTCAGTCCTGAACATTAGTGAGGATATTATGGGATACAATATGTACAAACTCTGCTCCGTCACTCACTGGATATTCAGTCCTGAACATTAGTGTGGATATTATGGGATACAATCTGTACAAACTCTGCTTCTTTACTCACTGGATATTCAGTCTTGAACATTAGTGTGGATATTATGGGATACAATCTGTACAAACTCTGCTCCTTCACTCACTGGATATTCAGTCCTGAACATTAGTCTGGATATTATGGGATACAATCTGTACAAACTCTGCTCCTTCACTCACTGGATATTCAGTCCTGAACATTAGTGTGGATATTATGGGATACAATCTGTACAAACTCTGCTCCTTTACTCACTGGATATTCAGTCCTGAACATTAGTGTGGATATTATGGGATACAATCTGTACAAACTCTGCTCCGTCACTCACTGGATATTCAGTCCTGAACATTAGTGTGGATATTATGGGACACAATCTGTACAAACTCTGCTCCTTCACTCACTGGATATTCAGTCCTGAACATTAGTGTGGATATTATGGGATACAATCTGTACAAACTCTGCTTCTTTACTCACTGGATATTCAGTCCTGAACATTAGTGTGGATATTATGGGATACAATCTGTACAAACTCTGCTCCTTCACTCACTGGATATTCAGTCCTGATCATTAGTGTGGATATTATGGGATACAATCTGTACAAACTCTGCTCCGTCACTCACTGGATATTCAGTCCTGAACATTAGTGTGGATATTATGGGATACAATCTGTGCAAACTCTGCTCCGTCACTCACTGGATATTCAGTCCTGAACATTAGTGTGGATATTATGGGATACAATCTGTACAAACTCTGCTCCGTCACTCACTGGATATTCAGTCCTGAACATTAGTGTGGATATTCTGGGACACAATCTGTACAAAGTCTGCTCCGTCACTCACAGGATATTCAGTCCTGAACATGAGTGTGGATATTATGGGATACAATCTGTACAAATTCTGCTCCTTTACTCACCACCCTCATTAGGGTTTCAGCCCCTGGCAGGAAGTGAACCAGCTACGGAAGGAGGTGGAGACACTGGGCTGAGTGGATTGACTCTCTGATTGACGTCTCTCACAGCCAGTCAGGATTTGCCGTAAACATAGAAACCAACCATACCCAGGCTGATCACATTCTAAGCCAATGAGCTGAAGATAAGAAGCAGTGTGAAATAATGAGCAGATGTCTGCTAGTTAACCCTTGATGGGTCATTACAGAACCCAAAGACATAGACCCGAATGTGTGAGGAAAGTAGCTTAGAGATATTGAAATATAAAAAATAATTAACTGGACTGTGAACATTGAAACTGGGGTCAGGTAAAGGCATGACATCTAATACGAGACAGGTTGCAAACGTGCCAAATATATTTTTTGATTTCAGTTTTTACCAGGAAAGAGGCTTAGCTGAGCTGGAAAGGAAACTTGAGTGTTTTGCAGAGATAAGTTGAGACATTGCTCACATTACAACCAGCATGGTTATAAAAAAATGTGCAGAGATCAGGTGAATAATCGAAGGCTGGATAAGCTGCCCTCAAGCAGTGTCAGAATTACAAGGGACAAAATAGGCAGAGCTCTCGCACTGAAAACTGGAGAGCTGCCTGGGAATTGAGACTGCAGATACTAGTTCTCCTTTCATTTTAAACTGGTAAAAGTGACTCTGCAAACTCGGCAAAGACCATTACTGAGAATACCAGGGATATAACTGGTGATCAGTACCACCACCTTTTACCTTGCACCATCATCCCTTGTTTCATTCAATATCTCCTGCCCTCCATCCTGCTTCGGAATGACAATCTGGGTCGGACGTACTGTGGAGACTTTCATCACATGACTTCCTGCTGCCAACCCCGCTCTTCACAAACCCTGCCATTGGTTGTCCTTCATCTCATCTTTGTAGCTTCCCATGATAATTGGAAAGTAAACAGACCCAATTGCATTGCACCTAACTGTCAATTAAACATCCTTTCTTTCCCCAACTTCTGTTTTATATTTTGGTACCCTTCTGATTTCCATCCTGCCCCATGCAACCCCTGGTTTTTTGCTCGTGGCAGTGCCCGGGAGATCAGTCTCCAATTCCTGGAGACTCCAGGACAATCTGGGTAGGTTTCTGATCCAAGCTCTATTACAGACCATCCCCACTGTTCTATTCCTGCTCACACACTCCTGGTTTTCCCTGGCTCTGAACTTGCATAAAAACTTCATCTCCAACACCTTCCATTTCCAATGAAAGGTCATTGATCTGAAACATGAACTCAGTTTCCCTCTCCACAGGTGCTACTGACATATTGAGTATTTTCAGTGTTTTCTGTTTTGATATGAAATTGGAAAGGCCAAGTCTCGAGGACATTTGACATAACTGATATTTCTTTCGTTTTCTACATTTTTTCAACCTCTTACGTTGGTACAGGGGTAGAAGCTGATTGGTGAGTAACTAGTAAGTTATTCTACTTACTCTAATTGTAATAAATAGTTTTTAATGTTACAGTCTGGCATGTCAGCTCGGACAAGTCGAATATACATCCTGCGGTATGTGGGAAGTCGTAGACGTACCACATGTCCTCCACAAACACTTCTGCAGGAAGTGTCACTGGCTGCAGAAGCTTGGGCTCTGGGTTTCGGAACTCGAGCAGTGGCTGGAGTCATTTTGTGCATCCGCAAGGCAGAGGACTACATGGACAGCATGTTCAGGGAGATGTCACACTGCAGGTTAGCAGCATGCAGGCAGAAAGGAAATAGGTGACTGCCAGGCAGTCTAAGAGAACCAGGCAGGTAGTGCAGGAGTCTCCTGAGTCTTGCTTGCTAATCGCTTTTCCATTTTGGATACAGGAGAGCGATGGTTCCTCAGGGGAGTGCAGCCAGATCAAAGTGTGTGGCACTATGGGTGGCTCAGCTGCACAGGAGGGGAGGAATAAGAGTGGAAGAGCAATAGTGATTGGGGATCCAATACTCAGGGGATCAGACAGGCATTTCTGCGGCAAGATGGATGGGTTACATCTTAACAGGACTGGGACTAATATCCTTGCAGGGAGATTTGCTAGTGCTGTTGGGGAGGGTTTAAACTAGTTTGTCAGGGGAATGGGAACCTGAGGGGTAGCTCAAATTGGAAGGAAGTAAAGCTGGTTAAAGGAAGTCGAAATGTAGCAAGCAAAATTAGAAGGCAGTCGAAGCAAAGGCGAGCACCAACTAGGCTTATAATGCAAAATAATGTCAAGGAGAAAAGTTAAGGGCACGCTACATGAATGCACACAGTATTTTGCAACAAGGTAAATGATTTAAAGGCACAAATACAGGTAAATGGGTGTGATCTAATTGCCATTATGGAAATGTGGCTACAGGGTGACCAAGATTTTGAACTGTATATTCAAGGGTATTCACATCTAGGAAGGACAGGCAAAAAAGAAAAGGAGGTGGTGTTGCACTAATAATAAGGGATGAGATGAGTACATTAGTAAGGGAGGATCTCAGATCAGAAGAACAAAATGTGGAATCTGTTTGGGTGGAACTAAGAAATAGCAAGGGGCAGAAAACATTGGTCGGAGTTGTTTATAGGCCACCAAAGAGTAGTGGTAGTGTGGGGCATGGGACATTAGAGAAGCATGTAGCATGGGTAATACAGTAATCATGGATGACTTCAATCTGCATATAGACTGGGTAAAACTAATGAGAACTAATGCTGTGGAGGACAAGTTTCTGGAGTGTGTTGATGGTTTCCTAGAGCAGTATGTGAGGAACCGACTAAAGAACAGGCTATTTTAGATCGAGTATTATGTAATGAGAAAGGACTGATTAATAATATTTTTGTAAAAGAACCATTAGGGATGAGTGACCGTTATATGATAGAATTTTATATTGTGTTTGAAAGTGAGGTAGTTCAATCTGAAGCCAAGGTGTTAAACTTGAACAAAGGAAATTATGAAGGTATGAGGGGCAAATTGGCTGAAGTGTCTTGGAAAAATACATTAAAAGGTATGACAATACATAGGCAATGTCTTTAAAGGATTATTACATAGTTTACAGCAACTATACATTCCTTCAAGGTACAAAAACCCAAAAAGAAAAGTCAGTCAATCATGGCTAAGAAAGGAAGTCAAGGATTGTATAAAATTAAAAGAAATTGTCGAAAAAGTTGCCATAAATAGTAGTAAACCTGAGTATTGGGAAGATTTTAGAATACAGCAAAGGAGGACGAAGAAACTGATAAAGAAAGGGAGAATAGAATAGGAATGTAAAGTAGCAAAAAACAAAAAAAAAATGGACTGTAAAAGTTTCTACAGGTATGTAAAAAGGAAACATTTGGCTAAGATAAATGCGGGTCCATTACAGGCTGAGTCAGGAGAATTTATAATGGGGAATAGAGAAATGGCAGAGAAGCTAAATGATTACTTTGTGTCTGTCTTCACTGAGGAAAACACAAGGAATCTCCCAGAATTAGAGCTCCAAAGGATTAGGGGGAATGAGTAATTGAAGGAAATTAGTATTAGTAAGAGGGTTGTATTGGGGAAATTAATGGTGCTTAAGGTTGATAAGTCCCCGGGATCTGATATTCTAAATCCCAGAGTGTTGAAAGAGGTAGCTATGGAGATAGTAGATGCATTGGTGATATTCATCCAAAATTCTCTGGATTCTGGAATAGCTCCTGCAGATTGCAAGGTAGAAAGTGTCACCCCACTATTTTAGAATGGAGGGAGAGAGAAAACAGAGAACTACAGACCTGTTAGCCTTACATTAGTAGTAGGGAAAATGCTAGAATCTATTCTAAAGGCTGTGATAAATGGATGCTTGGATAATAATGATCTAATTGGGCACAGTTAGCATGGATTTATGAATGGGAAATCATGTTTGACTAACCTGATTGTATTTGTTGAGGATGTTGTTAATAGAATTGATAAAGGGGAGTCAGTGGACGTGGTATACTTGGACTTTCAGAAGGCTTTTGATAAAGTCCCCACAGGAGGTTGATTAGCAAAATGAAAGCACATGGGATAGGAGGTAATATATACTGGCTTGAATTAAGGATTGGTTAACAGGCAGAAAACAGACAGTAGGAATAAACAAGTCATTTACACATTGGCAGGCTGTGACGAGTAGGGTACCGCAGGGATCAGTGCTTGGGCCCTAGCTGTTCACAATAAATATCAATGATTTGGATGTAGGGACCAAATGTAGTATTTTCATGTTCGCAGATGTGTGTTGTGAGGCAGATGCGAAGTGGCTTCAAGGAGATTTGGACAGTCTTGGTGAATGGCAAGAACATGGTAGATGGAATATAATGTGGAAAAATGTGAGGTTATCCACTTTGGTAGGAGGAATAGATGTGCAGACTATTTCTTAAATGGTAAGAGATTAGAAAGTGTTTGTTGATGCACAAAGAGACCTGGGTGTCCTCGTCAATAAGTCACTGAAAGCTAACATGCAGGTGCAGCAAGCAATTAGGAAGGCTAATGGTATTGTCATGCTAGGCCCCCACCTGCCAAAAATGAAGCACATTAATTTTGTCATGAACATTGATTTTAAACTGTTACTGGAGTGAAGAAAAGACTTGTTAAACAGATCAGCCGTGGCTGGAAAAAACATCTGCATATTAACAGACGGTGTTTGGAAGGACAAAGCAGCCATTCCCTGACATTCAACCCACAATGGACATGTTGAAGGTGGGGGAGCTTGCATTCCAGGTTGACTGCTAAAATGACCGAATACACAAACGGACATGGTCAAACCAGCTAGTCACATGACTAACCTGCTGGGCAACCTGAGCTTTTTGAATTTGTAGAAAAAGTTTGGGCAGAAAGCTGTTTGGTCCTGGACTGAGATGATATCTCTCCTGTCTGCTCCCATCTCTTTCTCACAAGCCTCTGAATCCACTGAATGCACAAGAACCCCACGACAGTCTCTCACAGCGGACAAGGTTTAAGAAGAATACTGGGCCCCATTGAAAAGTAAGATCTACCTACAAAGAAGGACTCTACAGTGAGCTCGAAGACACGTAACAAAAATTCTCCAGATATTGCCTCAAATTTTTCCACTTTATTTCTTATGCTCATTTCTGTCTCTATTTGCACGTGTATCGTGTATGCATGCTAGCGTGGGCACGTTGTGTATCCGTAGGCGTCAACCGAATTAGAGTTTAAGTCTAATAAATTTCAACTTTTCTTCTTTAAACCTAAGAAAGCCTATTTGTGCTGGTTTCTTTGCCTTATAACTGGAAAGCGGTGAACAAGGATTCACCAAGGGGGAGCTAAAAAAAAACGTGTGTTTAAAATTAAACCCGGTTACGGTAAGACCAGGTGAAGGCTGAGAGAGACCTCTGGACACCTTCCTCACCTGGTCCTAACAGTATGTTAGCCTTTATCACAAGAGGATTTGAGTACAGAAGTAGCGAAGTTTCAATGCTAAGAACCTTGGACAGACCGCACTTGGAGTACAGTGTGCAGTTTTGGTCCCCTTAGGAAGGATATTATTGTCATTGAGGGAGTGTAACGACTTGTTCCCGGGATGGCGGAAATGTCTGTGAAGAGAAATTGGGAACTAGGCCTTTATTCTCTAAAGTTTCGAAGAATGAGAGGTGATCTCATTGAAACCTATAAAGTACTTAAAGGGATAGAGAGGGTAGATGCAGGTAAGATGTTTTCCCTGGTTGGGGAGTCTCGAACCAAGGGACACAATTTCAAAATAAGGGGGAAGCCACTTTGGACAGAGATGAGGAGAAATTTCTTTACTCAGAGGGTTGTGAATCTTTGGAATTCTCTACCACAAAGGGCTGTAGAAGCTCAGTCATTGAGTATGTTTAAAGCAAAGATTGACAGATTTATAAATACCAATGACATAAAGGGATATGGGGATAATGAGGGAAAAAGGCATTGAAGTAGATGATCAGCCATGATCGTATTGATCATGGAGCAGGCTCGATGGGCTGAATGGTCTACTCCTGCTCCTATGTTCCTATGTCCTTTCTATCGTATGGAGACTAGAAATGTTCACAGTCCTCCGGGTGTGGTCTAACCAAGGTTCAATACTCGTTTCACATAATTTTTCTGCTTTTCAGTTCTATCTGTCTAGAAACGAACCCTCGTGCTTGGTTTGCTTTTTATGGCCTTATTAACCTGCATTGTTATTTTTAGTGTTTTGTGTATCTGTACCTTGAGTATCCTTTGCTCCTTACCCCTCTATCCTTTTCTCCTCTGCTCCATTTAGACTTTTATTTGTGGCCTCTGCATTCCTCCTACCAAAAGGTGATACTTCACACTTGTCTACACTGAAATTAATTTGCCAAATATGCACCCATTCTGCACATTTATTATTGCCTTCTTGTATTTTGTTGGCATCTTCCTCTGTATTAATTATTTGATGTGCTCTGGAAATTTTTTAATTGTACTTCTGATTCACAAATCCAAATTATTAATGTAAATTATGAACAACAGTGGTCTCAGCACCAATTCCTCTGATCATCACATCCTGTCATTTGCCAATCTACATAACTACCTTTAGCCCCTACTCTCTTTCCTATTCTGTAGCCAGCTTGCAATCTGTTCTGCTACTTGTTCCCTGACTGAACATGTTGTGACCTTTGTCATGAGACTTCTATGAACAAAGACATTGCTGAAAATGCAAACAGATTACATCTACTACATTTCATTTGTTACTTCTCCTACCTCTTCAGAGAATTTAATCGGGTTGGTTAGCACGATCTTTCCTTTCTGTGTCCGAATATATGTGCAAGGACCTGCCCTCTGCAGGCAAGAGGAACATGTCCAGGCTTTGCACCTTTTTTGAATTAAACTAAAGCGTAGGGACATTGTTAGCTGGTGCATTCTCCAAGGCAACACCTCAAACAATCAGAGTCGACTTACCAACCAAGAAGCACCCTTTTCTCATGTAGTAAAAATTGTTGCTCCCTTTGAAATTTTGCATTCTTGCATCTGTCCTGATGAGTGCAAGACTAAAAGCTTCAATAGCATGTCTCTTTTTTTAGCAATACTAGTTTACTAATTATTTCCTGCCTATCTTAAATCTAAATATATTTTTTGTCGTATTGTAATATCATCTCCATCTTGTAAGTCACTTGATAAATAGTGAGGCTTATTTGCTATTTCTGCCATTTCACCTTCATTACCTGAGTTTATTGTGTATTCCTTAGTAGTCCTATACCTATCCTGGGTTTTCTTTTGTTATTTATGTGTCAGTATATTCCTTGATAATTTGTCAGGTTTGGCTTTGCCCTCAATAATTTAAGCCTAATTGCTTTTTTCACTCTTCCCTGACCTGCTTGTATTCCCTATTGTCATCCTCTCCTTTACTGTCTATGTACTTAGTGTATATCTTTTCTTTAGTTTCAATTTTACCCCATCTCTTTATTCATCCATGGTGTTTCATTGTTGATTAGTTTAGACTTTTTTGTGGGAATATATTTCTCCTGATTCTTCTATTCTTCTTCTATTGAGAATGTTTTTTAAAATTCCCATACTGTTCTATCCCTTTGTCAATGTTCTTTACCTAGTCCCATTCTCACCCCCTCATAATTAGCTTTTTACCAATCTACTATTTTGGCATTTGTCCTATTATTTTCCTTCTCAATCTGATCTCAAACATTATAATGTTGTGATCACTATTGCTTGATGTTCCTCGACACTTACTTCTCTGCTCCAGTTCATTTCCCAGTAACAGATCCAGCAGTGATTCCTCCCTAGTTGGGCTTCTTACAGATGGGGTATGAAAGGAGTCCTGTACACAGTATCCAAACTCCATTCCCTTTAGCATCACCCACCCTTGCCAGTCTATTCAGGTGTAGCTGAAATCTCACATGATCATTACTGTACATCTTCCACTCATTTTATTGTTTATGCATTTCTTCCTCCACTTCCCTTCCACTGTTAAGTACACTTTAGAATACCTGTTAGCATGGGTGATTACTTGTTATCCTTTATCTCAATTCATATGGATTCTGTTTCCATCTTGCTGTTAGTTACGCCCTTTTTTTCTACTGGCTTAGGATAAATGTTGCCAAGGGGCAGCATGTAGATTAGGAAGAGTATTGGCCAAGGATACGTCCTTCAGGTAATCTGGCAGTAATGGTACAGTGGGCAGGAAGAGAAGTGACTGTGGGAGATTTCCTGGTTCCAACCGTACAGGGAAGAGTGGAGCGAGTGGATGGCAGTCGCACTGAGCTGTTCCACAGAGGAGGGGTGTTGGAGGAGGATGATGCAGTCAACCTAGTCAAAGGCTGCAGACAGGGATGAGGAGTCACTGTCACATAGGATGTCATTTGTGATATGGTTAAGGTAGCAGCAGGGGCAGAAACCTTATCAGAGATTTCAGACATGAAGTTATGAGAAAGATGGGCACAGATTTGGGAAGCAACAACACATTCAAGAACTTTAGTGAGGTAAGGGAGTGTTTTTGAGGAGGCCGATGACCACATGATCTCTCAGCTACCTGGTAATCACATGGTGTCTTGGGTATCTAGTGGTCACATGCCCTCCCAGCTAACTGATGGTGACCTGCTCTCTGAAATATACTTAGAAAGTATAATTCAGAAACTGGCAGTTCAGTCCAGTTCATTCATGTGGACATTCACCCTCCAGATGGGCAAATAATCCCAATCAAATTTACCTTCCCTAATTCCATATCTCTTTATCCCCTTTTCCTTCAGCCACTATCCAGTCCAATATTGAATGTTAACATTGCTTCTGCCTCAAGTACTAACTGTGGGAGCGAATTCCACAGACAATTCCTATATGAACTCTCCTGCTTCCAATATATGAGTGAGTGTTCACAGTGTTTACTTTTACATAACCTATGGACGGTGTCTCTCTGATTTTACTCTGTGCCTCATTGATTTCTTTGTTTATCCGTCTCCTTCAAGCCTATCTATGACTCTGTATTTCCCTGCCTCGATAGCCATGTTTAGAAGGTGCTGATTTAATTTGTTCTGAATTTCCTTACCATCCCAGTCTGGGACAAGTCAATTGTTACAACCTGAACTGATCCACTTTGGTCAGATTCTCGTTCTATGTTTAATGAGTTAATTCCCTCCTACTGATTTACAGTCAGATAGTCAGACACATGCATTACAGATTTACTCATTTATTCAACACCGCTGTAAACACAAGGAGCTCTCTCTCTCCTGAGATGAAGCATTGATATTAGAACAGGTAAGGGGGTCAGGCCTTCAGTTACACTGAGAGTTGCCAACTCTGGTTGAATGGATTCCTGGAGGTTTCATCACTAACCTCCCACTCCTATACTCCCACCATTGGTCACCCAACATGGGGATCCTCACAGTGCTCCAACTTCCCAATGGCAACTGGAAAGCGAGTAGAGTCTTCATTATCCAATTGGATGGTCAATCAAACAGCCTTATTCCAATCTCCAATATTTTATAACCAATCAACAACTTCCATTTATATAACATCTTTAATGGAATAAAATTCCCCAACGCAGTTTACAGGAAGATTATGAAACAAAATTTGACACCGAGCCACAGAAGGAGATATTAGGGCAGATGACCAAAAGCTTGTCAACGAGGTAAGTATTAATGAGTGTCTTAAAGGAGGAAAGCGAGGTTTACAAGAGAGGTTTAGGGAGGGAATTCCAAAGCTTAGGATCTTGGCAACTCAAAGCAAGGCCACCAATGTGGGAGAGATTAAAATCAGGGCTGCACAAGAGGCCAGAATTGGTGTTGCGCAGAGATCTGGGTGGGTTTGTAGGGCTAAACAAGATTAGAGATGGAGAGGGGTGAGGCCATGGAGGGAATTGTAACAGGATCAGAATTTTAAATTCAAGGTGTTGTTTAACCAGGAGCCAATATAGTTCAGTATGCACAGGGGTGACAGCTGAACAGAACTTGGTGAGAGTAAGGAAATGGGCAGCAGTTTGGATGACCTCAAGTTTATGCAGGCTAGAATGTGAGAGATCAGCCACATATGTGTTGAAATAGTCAAGTCTAGAGGTAACAAAGGCATAGTGAGGGATTCAGCAGTGGATGAGCTGAGGCAGGGGCAATATTGGGGAATGTTAAGGTGAAAATAGATGCACTCAATGATGGAGCAGATGTGAGGTCAGAAGCTCACCTTGGGGCCAAATATAACACCAAAGTTGTAAATAGTCCGACAATTGCCAGGGAGAGGAATAGAGTCGCTGCTGAGGGAGAAAAGTCTGTGATGTGGATTGAAGACAATGGATTCAGTCTTCCAAATATTTAATTGGAGGAAATTTTTGTTCATTCAATACTGGATGTCAGATAAATAGTTTGATAATTTAGCAACAGTGGGGAAGTCGGGTCAGCTGGTGCTGGGTGTCGTCAGTGCACGTGTGAAAACTAATGCTTTTGTTTGATATCACTGAGGGACAGCCTGTTGATGAGAAACAGGAAGGGACAAGGAGAGATCCTTTGGGAACACCAGAGGTAATGGTGCAGGAGTGGGAAGAGAAACCAGACAGGTGCAGTCCCACCCAGCTGGATAATGGAGAGGCGTTGGAGGATGGTGTGGTCACACGTATAAAAGGCTGCAGACAGTCAAGAAGAACGAGGAAGGATAGTCTGTCTTTGTGCAGTCACTGGTAAGCTTGATAAAAGCTGTGTCACAAACATTGCTCCCCTACACTTTCTCATGGGTCTGCATACAGTGAGACTGGGTAAGCTTGGTGATGTTGCTGCAAATTCTGGAACAGGTACCAAAATGAAACAGCTGCTCAGCTGAAGGGGGACAAGGCAGCCTGGAGACAGCTCTGAAGACCATCGCAATGCTGGAGGACTTGAGTTTGCTCCCAGCCGATGTGGCTATGTCAGTGAAGCAGTTCTTGCAGCAAACATACTGGAAGGGAGGAGGAGGAGATGGTGAAACTGCACTGGTACATGTCAATCTGGGAGGGTTTCTATCCTGTGTGGAGACTCTGGTGAAGCTCTAGAGAGGAAGAGTAGGTGAAACATTCCTGGCACACGTCACACTGGAAGGGTTAGTCTCCCGTGTCGGTACATTGATGTTCCAGGAGATCAGGCAACTGTTTGAAAGCTTTGTTGCAGAACTCACACCTGAATGGGGTCTCCTCTGTGTGAATTCGCTGATGTTCCACCAGGTCTGACAAATGTGGGAAGGTTTTCTTACAAAACTCATAACGGGAGGGTTTCTCCCTCGTGTGGGTCCTAAAGTGATCCAGGAGGTTCGATGAGCATGTGAAGACTTTATCACACATATCACACCTGAAAGTGTTCTCACCAGTGCGAATCCTCTGGTGTTGCAGGAGGTGGGAGGGGTGCTCGAAGGCTCTGTCACAAACCTCACACCTGAAGGGTTTGGCCCTCGTGTGGGTCCTGTGGTGATCCAAGAGGTTCGATAAGCGTGAGAAGGCTCTGTCACACACCTCACACCTGAAAGGTTTCTCTCCTGTGTGGGTCCTATGGTGATCCAGGAGGTTCGATGAGCGTCTGAAGGCTTTATCACAAACCTCACACTTGTAGGGTTTCTCTCCTGTGTGAATTCGCTTGTGTATCACTAGGGCTTGTGAACGTGTGAAACCTTGATTGCAAATCTCACAGCAGAAGGGTTTCTCCCCCGTGTGCACTCGCTGGTGGACCAGGAGGGTGGACGACTTTATAAAAGCATTGGCACACACCTCACACCTGAAGGGTTTCTCCCGTGTGCATGCGCTGGTGTTGGTGGAGAGCTGAGGACTGTGTGAAGGCTTTATCGCAAATCTGACAGCTGAACTTCCTCTCCCCTTGGTGGATACGCTGGTGCCGCAGGAGGGTCGAAGACTGAGTGAAGGAATTGTCACACACCTCACACCTGAAGGGCCTCTCCCCTGTGTGGGTCCTCAGGTGTTCCAGGAAGTATGATGAGCGTCTGAAGGCTTTATTACACACCTGGCACTTGAAAGGTCTCTCCCCTGTGTGGATGCTGTGATGGCGAAGGAGGGTTGATGAATCAATGAAGGTCTTATCACAAACCTCGCACTGGAAAGGTCTCTCCCCTGTGTAGATCCGCTGGTGAATCAGGAGGGTGGATGAACGTGTGAAACCTTTTATACAAACCTCACTGCGGAAAGCTTTCTCCTCCATGGGTACCAACTATTAGACCAGGAGGTTCGATGACTTCACAGAAGTTTTGACACACACCTCACACCTGAAGGGCCTCTCCCTTGTGTACGTGCACTGGTGAACCTGCAAGCTCAAGGTCACAAACGCTTGTTGTGAAACTCACACTGCAGCAGCTTTTTGCCAGTGTGAATGTGTTGGTGCTGTAGCAGCATTGATGAGTGTGTGAAAACCCTGACAAACACCTCACAACTGAATACTCTCTCCCCTGTGTGAATGCGCTGGTGTTGTAAGAGACTGGACAACTTTGGGAAAGCTTTGTTGCATATGTCATGCGTGAACAGTTTCTGCCCTGTATGTGTTCTCTGACAGACCAGGAGGTGGGATGATTGAGAGAAAGTTTTGTCACACACCTCGCCTTTGAACAGTTTCGCCCGTGTTGGTGTTTCAGGAGGTACGATGGACGTACGAAGGTCTTCTCACACACTTCACACTAGAACCACCTCTTCTCTGTATTGATGGATTGGGGATTCACATGGCCTGATGACCTTGCAGAGACTCTGTCAAATTGTCCACATTCAATTGTTTTAGATTAGATTAGATTAGAGATACAGCACTGAAACAGGCCCTTCGGCCCACCGAGTCTGTGCCGAACATCAACCACCCATCTTTATACTAATCCTACACTAATCCCATATTCCTACCAAACATCCCCACCTGTCCCTATATTTCCCTACCACCTACCTATACTAGTGACAATTTATAATGGTCAATTTACCTACCAACCTGCAAGTCTTTTGGCTTGTGGGAGGAAACCGGAGCACCCGGAGAAAACCCATGCAGACACAGGGAGAACTTGCAAACTCCACACAGGCAGTACCCAGAATCGAACCCGGGTCCCTGAAGCTGTGAGGCTGCAGTGCTAACCACTGCGCCACTGTGCCATGTAGCTGCCCTCATGTTACAGGAGACACAATGGTATCACTAAGACTGTTTATACTCTCACCGTCTGTGGATGAGGAGGTTCAACAATCATATAAAGCCCTCAGCAAACATCAGACACCTGTCAGGATCTGCCAGTGCATCACAAGGTATAATGAACACTCAAAGCCCTCCTCACACTCGGAGCAGTCCTTACGCCCCTCACTGTGAATGACCTTTCACCTGAGTGGATGTTCCGGTGTTTCAGGAACGTCAATGACTGTAAAAACCACTGCTGGTGGAAACTGAGAGACTTCTTTCCAATCTCACCCGTTACACTCCCTCAATCTCCTGGACTGACTGATATCCCACAGCCAAACCTATGGAAGCGTTGGTTTTGATTGGAAGCTGGATACTGGTCAGCTTCATTTCTCCTGACCAATCAGATTTATTGGAGATGCTTTTTCTGTGGAATTTTCCCTGAGGTGATGTCCGGGATCTCCTCGGGTCTTGGCTGGGTGTGGTGTCTATCCACTCTCTATTCTCTGATTTAATACGGTGAGATACTCCTGTAACACAATAAAATAATGGGTGATTTTCCTCCGATTCTCTCCTGTCTCTGAATGTGCTGACCCCTCACTGGGAGACTGGTGTCCAGGGAGGGTCAGCAGGTTACTGAACTGTGGGGGCAGTAAATGTGGATTGCCTGTGCTGGATTTTTTTCAAACTTGAAAAGAACTTGCATTTATATAGCACCTTTCATGACTACCGACTGTCCCAAAACACTTTACAGCCAATGAAGTATGTTCGAAGTGCAGTCACTGTTATAATGTTGGAAATGCTGCAGTCAATTTGTGCACAGCAAGCTCCCACAAACAGCAATGTGATAATGACCAGCTAATCTGTTTTTGTGATGTTGATTGAGGGATAAATATTGACCAGGATCCCGGGGATAACTCCCCTGCTCTTCTTTGAAATAGTGCCCTGTGATCTTTTATGTCCACCTGAGTGGACAGAGGGAGCCTCAGTTTAACACCCTCAGTACTGCACTGGAGTGTCAGCCTCAGTGCTCAAATCTCTGGAATGGGCCTTAAACCCACAACCTTCTGATTCCGAGGTGAGAGTGTTAACTAAACCACGGCTGACAATAACTTATAATATTTCTGTTGTATTAGATTCAGTTCCTAAGGGGTTAAGTCCCAAGGCTGTGAACAGAATGCTTTTCCCACTCGAAGCTGCAGCCTGGAAGTTTGATTTGATTTAAAGTGGTAACTAGTTAGAGCTGCAGTTGTCAGTATTGTCTTTGTGTCTGGGTTCCTGAAGCTGTGAAACGTGGTAAAGACCCAGGTACCAGCTGGAATAGACATCTTAAGACATTGTCTTCAATCAGTACTGCTTATTAACCATTCTACTTTCATTAACTCATCGGAGTTATATTGTTTGTCCACAGTTCTAACAGTATGTGAGGAATAACCCACTGTTCCCAGGAAAGCTCACCCTGTTAGTTTTAGTGAGATTATTGAGCGTGTTTCAAATCCCTCCATGTCCTCGCTTCTCCCTATCTCTATAACCTCCTCCAGCCCCACAACCCTCTGAGATATCTGCACTCCTCTGATTCTGGCCTCTTGAGCATCCCCGATTGTAATAACTCCACCATTGGTGGCCCTGCCTTCAGCTGTCTGGGCTGTAAACTCTGGAATTTCCTGTCTGAACCTCTTCACCTCTCTCTCCTCCTTGAAGAGGCTCCTTAAAATCCATCTCTTTGACCAAGATTTTGGTCATGTCTCCTAATATCTCCTTTGATGGATTGGTGTTGTGGTTTATTTGATAACATTCCTGTGAAGTGTCTTGGGATATTTTATTATGTTAATGGTGCTATAAAAATGCAGGTTGTTGCTGAGGGAGGCTCTCTTTAGCCCTATTGGGTCTCCAAGTATCCACACCCACATGGTATCTGACGCACAGCATCTGGTGGCATTTCTCCAGCATCACTGTGAGTCCTGCCTCCTGTAACTGGATATCTTCAATGTGAATCATAGAATCATCCAACAGTTTCAGCACAGAAAGAGGCCATTCCACCCATCGTGTCTGTGTCAGCTCTCTGTAAGAACTTCTCACCTCATCCCACTCCACCACCCTTTCCATGTAGCCCTGAAATTTTTTCTTTTTAGATAATCATCCAGTTCCATTTTGAAAGCCATGATTGAATCTGCCTCCACCAGACTCAGCCAATGAAGTCCAGATCATAACCTCTCGCTGTATTAAAAAGTTTTTTCACACCACCATTGCTTCTTTTGCCAATCACCTTAAATTGATGTCCTCTGGTTATTGACCCTTCCACCAATGAGAACAGTTTCTCCCTATCTACTCTGTCTCGACTCCTCATGATTTTGAACACCTCTATCAAATCTCCTCTCAACCATCTATTCCTTGTGGGGAACAACTTCTCCAGTCTACTGTCACAGACTTGTAATTATTTTTCTCCTCTGATTAAAAAGTGTGTGCGCCTTTAAGACTCTGTTAAAAGTACTGCACCTTGAAGGGCGTGAAAGTTCTGGAATTACTGAGGCACAGACGCCAGCAGCTGCATTTTGTTATCCTTGGAAACAGTAGGAGAGAGGTCATATGGTATAATGTTTCCACTTGACAGTGTGTGGAGAACTGGCAAAAACCGGTTTGAACCAGACTCTCCAGCGAAGCATACTGAAGAGAAGGGAGCTGTTTTATTCTCTCTCAGCAGAAACGCTACAACGAGCTACAGGCCAAGTGTGGAACCTGAGGTGAGCCACCTTCAGACAAGGGGTGTGGGTTTGCCTGGTTAGTATGTTTCTCACACTAACTGTTCCTTAGGAATGTGTCATGTCTGGGTGATGAGATAAGAAGAGTGTTGTTGAAGCATAATGTCTCTTTCTGTTATTGCGCTGTACCAGCTACAAGGCCAATGGTGAGATAGATATGTAAACGAATGATTGAAAATTATTGTATCTTATTCGTTTAGAGCAAAAACTGAATTGTAATATTATTGGTGCTTTAGAATGCAAATTAAGGATTGAACTATTGTTGTAAGATTATTGGTTGCAGAATAGTATAATTGCCATTGTTTTACTGAAATTCTTCAGAACATTGCACTGAGTCTCAATGTGAGCTCTACTGTGTTTGGTCTCCTTGTGCACAAGTTAATAAAAGTCGGTTGCGAGTACTCCCCGTGCCAAGTCTGATTATTCCACAACACAAGTTAATCCCCTAAGGAAAGAAAAAGCCTTTCCTTTTAAGAGACCGTTTGTATTTGCTTCAAGATTGAATCTCTCTGGACAGATTACTTTGAATTGCAGCAAACTCAAAGTTTCAACTCAGATACTGTCAGTTTTAAAATTCAAGTTGACATATTGCTGTGCTCATCGTTCAAAGAACTGTTTAAAGTTTACTGCAGCCGAAGAATTCAATGCCTATTAAGAATCCACTACTGCATCAAATCCATGTGAAGACTTCGAGTGGCCTTTGACTATTTCCACATTAAAATATCACATCCACCAGGAGCGTAATACATAAAGACTTGCTTATTTTATCCTTAAGAGACAGCTAATTTTTTAAAAACAGCTTTTTAAAAAACGGTTAGTTACTGTTATTTTTGAATGTATGTGTGCAAATGGGGGAGTTAGATTAAAATAAGTTATGAGGTCTTTTGACATTGGTTTATCTTAATAGTGTTTAAGATTTAGTCTTTTAATAAATAGTTTAATTTGTTGTTTAAGGATACCTGGTTTGGTCTGTTTTATTCTGGGGGTTACTAGGGTGTTCAATTTGGCTGTTTTCTGATTGGTGTGAAAGCTTAATAATATGCTGCGACCTGTGGAGTGGCGGGACTGAATTGACAGTGCATTGCTCCCGCTGTGGTCCTAACACTATCCACGTAACTGAGGTTCCTCATCCCTGGAACCAATCTCGTAAATCGTTTCGGCATCCTCTCTAATACCTTCACATCTTTGCTATACTATGGTGCCCAGAATTGGCTCGAACGAGCCTGTCCCAATCCTACCAATATCAAGCTCCATCATCTGTGTACTCTCCACTCATTCTCTTTCCCTCCCTCAGCCCTCAGGTCCTTGTTCTCTCTTTTTTTCCCTCACTGGGCCCTTGCTCTCTTCCTCTGATGCTTGCTCTCTGTCTCTGGATTCCTGCTCTCTCTCCCCCAGGTGCCTGCTCTTTTTTTCTCTCACCCAAGGTCCCTGCACTCTCTATTTCTCTCCATCCCTCCCACTGGATTCCTGCTCTCTCTCTTCCAGAGCCTGCTTTCTCACTCTTTCCACCACGATTGCTGAATCCCCCACTATCAACAGCCTGGGGGTTACCATTGACCAGAAACTGAACTGAAGTAGCCATATAAATAGCACGGCTACTAGAGCAGGTCAGAAGCTAGGATTCCTGCGGCGGGTAACTCACTTCCTGACTCCCCATAGTCTGTCCACCATCTACAAGGCACAGGTCAGGAGTGTGATGGAATACTCTCCACTTGCCTGGATGGGTGCAGCTCCAACAACACTCAAGAAGCTCGAACAATCCAGGACAAAGAAGCCCGCTTGATTGGCACCCCATCCACAAACATTCACTACCACCACCACCGACGCACAGTGGCAGCAGTGTGTACCATCTACAAGATGCACTGCAGCAACTCACCAAGGCTCCTTCGACAGCACCTTCCAAACTCGTAGCCACTACCATCTAGAAGGACAAGGGCAGCAGATGTTTGGGAACACCATCACCTGCAAGTTCCCCTCCAAGCCACACACCATCTTGGCGTGGAACTTTTCGCCATTCCTTCACTGGCGTTGGGTCAAAATCCTGGAACTCCCTTCCTAACAGCACTGTGGGTATACCAGTCCACATGGACTGCAGCAGTTCAAGAAGGCAGCTCACCACCATCTCCTCGAGAGCTGTTAGAGATGGGCAATAAATGCTGTCCTAGGCAGCGATGCCCACATTCCATGAACAAATAAAAAAAAACCCATCCTGAGATTCTGGCTTTCCCTCTCCCTTTCTCTCCTGTATCCCGACACACTCATACCAAGAGCACCCTCCCAGCTCTCTGTACTCTCTCTCTCTTCCCACCACCATTTCCAAAATGTCCCTGCTCCCTCAGGGTCCATGCTGTCTCCCCATCTTCTCTCTTCTCACACCACCCCCACCTCACCTCTAGGGTTCCCTGTTCGCACTCACTCGCTCTCTCTTTCTCTCCACCCATGCACACAACCCACCACCCCACTGGAGACATGATCTCACTCCCTCTGCTTCTCTCTCATATTCTCAGTCCCCACTGCCCCAGGCCCTCCCATCGCTCCCTCCAACTCTCTCCAATCCCCAAACCCTAGTTCCCTGCTTTCTATCTGAGTTAAAGGGACATTTTAAATAACTGAAATATCTTAAGTAATTCAAAGACAAACCTTAAAAAATCAGACGGAATTGATTTTCAGTCCTGAACATTAGTGTGGATATTATGGGATACAATCTGTACAAACTCTGCTCCTTCACTCACTGGATATTCAGTCCTGAACATTAGTGTGGATATTATGGGATAGAATCTGTACAAACTCTGCTCCGTCACTCACTGGATATTCAGTCCTGAACATTAATGTGGATATTATGGGATACAATCTGTACAAACTCTGCTCCATCACTCACTGGATATTCAGTCCTGAACATTAATGTGGATATTATGGGATACAATCTGCACAAACTCTGCTCCATCACTCACTGGATATTCAGTCCTGAACATTAGTGTGGATATTATGGGATACAATCTGTACAAACTCTGCTCCTTTACTCACTGGATATTCAGTCCTGAATGAGTGTGGATATTATGGGATACAATCTGTACAAACTCTGCTCCTTCACTCACTGGATATTCAGTCCTGAATGAGTGTGGATATTATGGGATACAATCTGTACAAACTCTGCTCCTTCACTCACTGGATATTCAGTCCTGAATGAGTGTGGATATTATGGGATACAATCTGTACAAACACTGCTCCTTCACTCACTGGATATTCAGTCCTGAATGAGTGTGGATATTATGGGATACAATCTGTACAAACTCTGCTCCTTCACTCACTGGATATTCAGTCCTGAACATTAGTGTGGATATTATGGGATACAATCTGTACAAACTCTGCTCCTTTACTCACTGGATATTCAGTCCTGAATGAGTGTGGATATTATGGGATACAATCTGTACAAACTCTGCTCCTTCACTCACTGGATATTCAGTCCTGAATGAGTGTGGATATTATGGGATACAATCTGTACAAACTCTGCTCCTTCACTCACTGGATATTCAGTCCTGAACATTAGTGTGGATATTATGGGATACAATCTGTACAAACTCTGCTCCTTTACTCACTGGATATTCAGTCCTGAATGAGTGTGGATATTATGGGATACAATCTGTACAAACTCTGCTCCTTCACTCACTGGATATTCAGTCCTGAACATTAGTGTGGATATTATGGGATACAATCTGTACAAACTCTGCTCCTTTACTCACTGGATATTCAGTCCTGAACATTAGTGTGGATATTATGGGATACAATCTGTACAAACTCTGCTCCGTCACTCACTGGATATTCAGTCCTGAACATTAGTGTGGATATTATGGGATACAATCTGTACAAACTCTGCTCCTTCACTCACTGGATATTCAGTCCTGAACATTAGTGTGGATATTATGGGATACAATCTGTACAAACTCTGCTCCTTCACTCACTGGATATTCAGTCCTGAACATTAGTGTGGATATTATGGGATACAATCTGTACAAACTCTGCTCCTTCACTCACTGGATATTCAGTCCTGAACATTAGTGTGGATATTATGGGATACAATCTGGACAAACTCTGCTCCTTTCCTCACTGGATATTCAGTCCTGAACATTAGTGTGGATATTATGGGATACAATCTGTACAAACTCTGCTCCTTCACTCACTGGATATTCAGTCCTGAACATTAGTGAGGATATTATGGGATACAATCTGTCCAAACTCTGCTCCTTTACTCACTGGATATTCAGTCCTGAACATTAGTGTGGATATTATGGGATACAATCTGTACAAACTCTGCGCCGTCGCTCACTGGATATTCAGTCCTGAACATTAGTGTGGATATTATGGGATACAATCTGTACAAACTCTGCTCCTTTACTCACTGGATATTCAGTCCTGAACATTAGTGTGGATATTATGGGATACAATCTGTACAAACTCTGCTCCTTTACTCACTGGATATTCAGTCCTGAACATTAGTGTGGATATTATGGGATACAATCTGTACAAACTCTGCGCCATCGCTCACCATCTCCTCACTTGGATTCAGTCCCTGTCAGGAAGTGAACCTGCTGTGCAAGGAGAAGAGGCAGGAATGGATGAATTGGTTGGACTCCCTAATTGACGTCTCTCCCAACCAATCAGCGACTAAAGTACATTGCCATTCCTGCAGTGGTTGGGGTTTCAGTGTGCTCACCCAATCGGAAACGATGTGCACTGAAACCCTATCCACTGTCGGACTGTCAATCATTGTGCTCAGCCAATCAGAGAGGTGAATGTGGGTGTTGCTCTTGTTACTGTGAGACTGTGTTAATTGAAAGCAGTCAATGAGAGAGGCAGCAGCAGATTTACTGTTCACTCATTGACAGCTTTGGAGATGGAGCAGCTGCTGGAACAGCTTCAGTGTCACCCAGGTGACAGCTGCTGATTCACTTTCCCAGTGACTGACTCCTGGTCCTGACACACATTGAGGGAAATCTGAAGACCCAAAAAAACACTGGCTTCCCACTGGCTGACTGCATGTGGCATTTCTCAATATGATGCGGCCTGGCCATTATTGGCACAAACAGCGGCCTTGGGAGGCACCATGAGTTAGTTTAATCTTGTTTAAAGTTGAAATTGCTGCAAATCTGATGATTGCACAATGTTCAGCACTATTCACGACTCCCCAGATATTGAAGCAACCTGTGTAGTAATGCAGCAAGACCTGGACAATATCCAGGCTTGGGCTGATAAGTGGCGAGTCACTTTTGTGACACACAAGTGCCAGACAATGACATAGAAACATGGAAAATGGGAGCAGGAGTAGGCCATTTGGCCCTTTGAGCCTGCTCCCCCATTCATTATGATCATGGCTGATCATCCAACTCAGTAGCCTGTTCCCGCTTTCGCCCCATACCCTTTGATCCCTTTACACCCAAGGGCTATATCTAACTCCTTGAAAGCATACAATGTTTTGGCCTCAACTGCTTTCTGAAGTAGCGAATTCCACAGGTTCACCACTCTCTGGGTAAAGAAATTTCTCCTCATCTCAGTACTGAAAGGTTTACCACCAATGCAACCAATATTTCTAGGGCCACTTCCTTAAGTACTCTGGGATGCAGACCATCAGGTCCTGGGGATTTATCGGCCTTCAATCCCATCAATTTCCTCAACACAATTTCTCTACTATTGCTGATTTCTTTCAGTTCCTCACTCTCACTAAGTTGTGTTCCCCAACATTTCTGCTATGACCATCTCCAACAAAAGAGAATCTAACCATCTCCCTTGACATTCAATGGCATTACCATCGCTGAATCCCCCACTATCAACATGCTAGGGGCTACCATTGACCAGAAACTGAACTGGAGTAGCCATACATATAGTGGGCGGCACAGTGGCGCAGTGGTTAGCACCGCAGCCTCACAGGTCCAGTGACCCGGGTTCAATTCTGGGTACTGCCTGTGTGGAGTTTGCAAGTTCTCCCTGTGTCTGCGTGGGTTTTCTCCGGGTGCTCCGGTTTCCTCCCACAACCCAAAAGACTTGCAGGTTGGTAGGTAAATTGGCCATTATAAATTGCCCCTAGTATAGGTAGGTGGTAGAGAAATATAGAGACAGGTAGGAATATGTAGGATTAGTATAAATGTGTGGTTGATGGTCAGCACAGACTCGGTGGGCCGAAGGGCCTGTTTCAGTGCTGTATCTCTAAACTAAACTAAACTAAACTAAACTACTGTGGCCACAACAGCAGGTCAGAGGCTGGGAATCCTGCGGCGAGTAACTCACCTCCTGACTCCCCAAAGCCTGTCCACTATCTACAAGGCACAAGTCAGGAGTGTGATGGAATACTCTCCATTTGCCTGGATGGGTGCAGCTCCAACACTCAAAAAGCTTGACACCATCCAGGACAAAGCAGCCCGCTTGATTGTTTGTAGATGGGGTGCCATTCAGTCCCTCCACCACCAATGCACAGTGGCAGCAGCGTGTACCATCTACACCAGAGTTCCCCAAAATACGGCTCGTAGGCCAGGATCTGGCCCACCAAAGGTTTACATCCGGCCCGCGGCTGTAAACCATACGCGGGGCCATTCCTCCCCCTCGCTAGGGCTCCATGACTGGAGATGGGAAATTTCCCTTTGTCTTCTTCTTGCAGACCAGCCTTTTTAAAACAATCGCTGTCAGTTTCACAGCTGCTGAAATAGGAATGCGCTTTCCAACTTTGACAGATTCGGGATTTTGACATTTTTAAAAGCCCGCCGGAATGTTCTGAATCTGTCCACTGTAGTGAAGCGCTTTCCTGCTTCAGCTGTGAAACTCAATGCAATGTTTTTCAACAAACTGACCAATCACAAAGCTGACGAGCTGAGCGCTCCTGTTCAGTGCAACTGTCAGAGAGAGAGGGGCGGGGGGGGGCGGTGCTGGGGGAAGAGAGAGGGAGGGGGTTGGGGAAAGAGAGAGAGGAGGGGGGAAGAAACAGAGGAGGGGGGAAGAAACAGAGGAGGGGGGGAAGAAACAGAGGAGGGGGGGAAGAAACAGAGGAGGGGGGGAAGAAACAGAGGAGGGGGGGAAGAAACAGAGGAGGGGGGGAAGAAACAGAGGAGGGGGGGAAGAAACAGAGGAGGGGGGGAAGAAACAGAGGAGGGGGGGAAGAAACAGAGGAGGGGGGGAAGAAACAGAGGAGGGGGGGAAGAAACAGAGGAGGGGGGGAAGAAACAGAGGAGGGGGGGAAGAAACAGAGGAGGGGGGGAAGAAACAGAGGAGGGGGGAAGAAACAGAGGAGGGGGGGAAGAAACAGAGGAGGGGGGGAAGAAACAGAGGAGGGGGGAAGAAACAGAGGAGGGGGGAAGAAACAGAGGAGGGGGGAAGAAACAGAGGAGGGGGAAAGAAACAGAGGAGGGGGGAAGAAACAGAGGAGGGGGGAAGAAACAGAGGAGGGGGGAAGAAACAGAGGAGGGGGGAAGAAACAGAGGAGGGGGGAAGAAACAGAGGAGGGGGGGAAGAAACAGAGGAGGGGGGAAGAAACAGAGGAGGGGGGAAGAAACAGAGGAGGGGGGAAGAAACAGAGAGAGGGTAGAGAACAGCGAAAGAGAGGGAGGAAACAGAGTGAGGGGGAGGAAACAGAGTGAGAGGGAGGAAACAAAGACAGGGAACAATAATTTAGTCTTCTTACTGAAAGCTTCTTCAAAAAATGCATATTTGTTGTTTTTATTAATAAGATAACATTTTTAATGCCTTTATCTTTTGAAATTTGCTCACCGGCCCCCCGGGCCAAGCGAAAATTGTAATGCAGCCCTCCGCACGAAACGGCTGGAAAACCCTGATCCACACAATGCACAGCAGCAACTCACCAAGGCTCCTTTGACAGCATTTTCCAAACCTGCAACCTCTACCACCTCGAAGGACAAGGGCAGCAGATGCATGGGAACACCACCACCTGCAAGTTCCCCTCCAAGCCACACACTATCCTGACTTGGAACTATATTGCTGTTCCTTCACTGTTGCTGGGTCAAAATCCTGGAACTTCCTTCCTAACAGCACTGTGGGTGTACCTACACCCCAAGGACTGCAGTGGTTCAACAAGGCACCTTCTCAAGGGTAATTAGGATTGGGCACTAAACACTGCCCTAGCCGGCAGTGCCCACATCCCATGAATGAATCAAACAAAACTCTCTTCTGGGGCAGTGGTCAGTTCTGTGATGGGGGCCGGCTTCCTGCGTGACATATTTAAATCAAGGTTAAAGATCACGGAAGGTAGATTTTCACTTGACATAACTTACAGTTAAAATTCCTCGGTCTATTGAGCTGATTCGGCTAATTTCAGGTGGCTAGTGCTGATAAAACCAACATAAACCAGCGTAAACTCCAAGCTACAACCTGCGTGTGTCTGGTCACTGTGTATTTGTCAATGAGTTTTACTAAAGCAAACATTGTTTATAAAAACAAAACTTGTGACCAATTAAAGCAGTTTCATTTAAGTGTGGTACATGGCGATCTGATCGGCTTCACAATCAATGCAACGTTTAAACATCGAGAGGATAATTTCTTCCCTCATTGTCTGACGTTTGTGTTTCAATGGTGGCAAGATTGTACGGGGATCCCGGAGCCTCAAGATGTCTTCATATGGTCCTGAAAACAACAATAATCCATATTTGTGGAAAAATGCATCTGGGGTCAGACACAAGAAATAGGAGCAGGAGTAGACCATATGGCCCATTCAATACCATCATGGCTGATCTTAGGATCAAACTCCACTTTCCCGCCCACTTGCCTGAGACCAAAAATATGTCTATCTCAGCCTTAAATGTATTCAATGATGGAGCACCCACAACCGTCTGGGGCAGAGAATTCCAAAGATTCACAACCCTTTGAATGAAGTAATTTCTCCTCATTGCAGTCCTAAATGATCGGCCCCCTATCCTGAGATTGTGCCCCCATGATTTAGATTCCCCAACCAGTGGAAATAATTTCTCAACGTCGACCCTATCCTGCCCCTTTAGAATCTTACATGTTTCAATGAGATCATCTCTCATTCTTCTAAACTCCAGAGAATACAGGCCCAAATTACTTTTTCCTTCATCATAGGACAACCTCCTCATCCCAGGGACCAATGGGGTGAACCTTCGCTGCACCACCTCTAATGCACGTACATCCGTTCTTAAACGTGGAGACCAAATCTGCACACGGTATTCCATAGTGGTCAGAGCAAAACCCTGTACAATTGCAGCAATATTTCTTTGTTCCTTTCCTTCATTTCCCTTGCAATAAAGGCCAACATGCCATTTGCCTTCCTAATTGCTTGTTGTATCTGCATGTTAAGTTTCTGTGTTTCTTGTACAAGCAAACCCAAGTCTCTTTGAACATCGACTCAAGTTACACACCTTTTAAAAAATATTCTGCTTTACTATTCTTACGACCAAAGTGCATAACTTTACACTTCCCTATATTATCCTCAATCTACCATCTTGTTGCCCATTCAATTCAACTGTCTATATCTCTTTGTAGCCTCTCTGTGTCTTCCCCACAGCATACCTTTCCACCTACCTTTGTATCATCAGCAAACTTAGATACATTACTCTTTGGTTTCTTCATCTAAGTCATGAATATAGATTGTAAATAGCTGAGGCCCCAGCACTGATCCCTGTGGCTCTCCACTATTTACTGTCTGGCAATTTGAAAATGCCCCGTTTATGCCCACCCATTGCTTCCTGACTGTTAACCAATCATCTATTACCCCCAACTCCATGAGTTCTTATCTTGCCAATTAACCTTTTGTGTGGCACCTTATCAAATGCCTTTTGGAAATCCAAGTATGTTACATTTACTGGTTCCCTTTTATCTCCCCCTATTAGTTACAACCTCAAAAAACTCTAAGAGATTTGTCAAACAGTATTCCCTTTAGTAAACCCATGTTGACTTGTTCTAATCATACTGTGCTTTTCTAAGTGCATTGTTAACACTTCCTTAATAATAGATTCCAGCATTTTCCCAATGACTGATGTTAGGCTAACTGGCCTGTAGTTCCCTGTTTTCTCTCTCCCTCCTTTCTTGAAAATGGTGTAACATTTCACAACTTCCAATCTCATGGGACTGTTTCTGAATCTAAAGAATTTTGAAAAATCACAGCTGGTGCATCCACTATCTCTGCACCTATCTCTTTTAGAACCCTAGGATGTAGGCCATCAGGTCCTGGAGATGTCAGATTTCAGTCCCTTAATTTTCTTCAATACTTTTTCTCTGCTGATATGAATTTCCTTAATTTCCTCACTCTTTTTAGACCCTAGGTTACTGTCTATTTCCAACATATGCCTTCTACGGTGAAGACAGACACAAAGTATTTGTTCAATGCCTCTACCGTTTACTCATTCCCCGTGATAATATCACGCATCTCTGCTTCCAAAGGACCAATGTTTACTTGAGCTACTCTCTTTCAATATACCTGTATCTGTTTTATTTTACTGGCTAGTTTACTCTTTTATTTTTTCCTTTAAAAAAAAAACTTTTTGGTGGTTCTTTGCTGGTTTCTAAAACACTGCCAATCCTCTGTCTTCCTACTCTTTTGCAACATTGTAAGTCTTTTCTTCTCATCTAATACTATCCTTAACTCCCTGAGTGAGCCATGGATGGATCTTTCTGGCTGAGTTTTTGTTTTTCAAAAGAATGTACTTTTGTTGAACATTTTGAATTGTTTCTTTAAATGTTTCCCACTGTTCATTTACCGCAATACCTTTTAGTCTATTTACCCAATTTATCTTAGCCAGTTCTGCCCTTATGCCTATGTAATTGGCTTTGTTTAAGTTTAAGATTCTTATTTGTGATTGGAGCATGTCACTTTCAAACTCAACATGGAATTCAATGGTATTATGATCACTGCATCCCAGTGGATCTTTTACTATTACATTGCTTATGAACCCTGCTTCATTACACAATACTAGATCTAAGATAGCTTCATCCCTAGTTGACTCCACAATGTACTGTTCCAAGAAAGTGTCCCAAAAACATTCTACAATTCATCTTCTGGATCACTCCTGCCAATTTCATTGTCCCAGTCTATATGAAGATTAACATCCCCCAAATTATTAAATTGCCTTTGTTACAAGTTCCAATAATTTCTTGTTAAATGCTCTGTCCAATAGTGCAGCTGCTGTTAGGGGGCCTATAAACTACTCCCGCCAGTGTTTTTTGATTCTTGTTATTCCCTCTTTCCACCCATACTGATTCCACTTCATGATCTTGAGACCAAATCCTTTTGCACGAACGCCCTTATGTCATCCTTTACCATCAGTGCAACCCTACCTCCTTTGGTATTCTGTCTGTCTTTCCTGCATATCCTGGAATATCTACTTCCCAACATTGATCACCATGTAATCATGTCTCTGTAATGGCGATTAGATCTAAATCATGTACCTCTATACGTGCCACTAGTTCATCTATTTTTAGATTAGAGATACAGCACTGAAACAGGCCCTTCGGCCTACCAAGTCTGTGCCGAACATCAACCACCCATTTATACTAATCCTACACTAATCCCATATTCCTACCAAACATCCCCACCTGTCCCTATATTTCCCTACCACCTACCTATACTAGTGACAATTTATAATGGCCAATTTACCTATCAACCTGCAAGTCTTTTGGCTTGTGGGAGGAAACCGGAGCACCCGGAGAAAACCCACGCAGACACAGGGAGAACTTGCAAACTCCACACAGGCAGTACCTGGAATCGAACCCGGGTCCCTGGAGCTGTGAGGCTGCGGTGCTAACCACTGCGCCACTGTGCCGCCCCACGTGAATGCTTCACGCATTCAGATATAGAACCTTTAATTTCATTTTTTGCTTCTATTCCCTTCAATGAACTTACTTTCTGATGCACAATTTCTGTTAAACTTTCTATCCCTTCCTGTCCAACTCTGCTGGACTTTACCGACATTGCTATATTGTTCCGATGCCTTGGCCTTTCTCTGCTGATCATTCTTTTAACTGTTAACTGGTCCCGCACTCACTCTCTCTCTCCCCGTTTCACACCACCACACTTTTAAACTGCTCGCTGGTCCTGCTGTCTCTCTCTGCTTCCCAAAGCCTCTCTTTTAAACTGCTCGCTAGTCCCACTCTCTCTCTCTGCTTCCCGCAGCCTCTCTTTTAAACTGCTCGCTGGTCCTGCTCTCTCTCTCTGCTTCCCAAAGCCTCTCTTTTAAACTGCTCGCTAGTCCCACTCTCTCTCTCTGCTTCCCGCAGCCTCTCTTTTAAACTGCTCGCTGGTCCTGCTCTCTCTCTCTCTCTGCTTCCCAAAGCCTCTCTTTTAAACTGCTCACTATCCCGCTCTCTCACTCTCCCTGCTTCCCGCAGCCTCTCTTTTAAACTGCTCACTAGTCCCGCTCTCTCTGCTTCCCGCAGCCTCTCTTTTAAACTGCTCACGAGTCCCGCTCTCTCTCTCTCTGCTTCCCGCAGCCTCTCTTTTAAACTGCTCACTGGCCCCGCTCTCTCTCTCTCTCTGCTATCCGCAGCCTCTCTTTTAAACTGCTCACTGGTCCCGCTCTCTCTCTCTCTGCTTCCCGCAGCCTCTCTTTTAAACTGCTCACTGGTCCCGCTCTCTCTCTCTCTGCTTCCCGCAGCCTCTCTTTTAAACTGCTCACTGGTCCCGCTCTCTCTCTGCTTCCCGCAGCCTCTCTTTTAAACTGCTCACTGGTCCCGCTCTCTCTCTCTCTGCTTCCCAAAGCCTCTCTTTTAAACTGCTCACTAGTCCCGCTCTCTCTCTCCCTGCTTCCCAAAGCCTCTCTTTTAAACAGCTCACTGGTCTCTCTCTCTCTGCTTCCCGCAGCCTCTCTTTTAAACTGCTCACTGGTCCCGCTCTCTCTCGCTCTCTGCTTCCCGCGGACTCTCTTTTAAACTGCTCACTGGTCTCTCTCTCTCTCTGCTTCCCGCAGCCTCTCTTTTAAACTGCTCACTGGTCCCGCTCTCTCTCTCTGCTTCCCGAAGCCTCTCTTTTAAACTGCTCACTGGTCCCGCTCTCTCTCTGCTTCCCGCAGCCTCTCTTTTAAACTGCTCACGAGTCCCGCTCTCTCTCTCTGCTTCCCGCAGCCTCTCTTTTAAACTGCTCACTGGTCCCGCTCTCTCTCTCTCTCTGCTTCCCGCAGCCTCTCTTTTGAACTGCTCACTGGTCCCGCTCTCTCTCTCTCTCTGCTTCCCGCAGCCTCTCTTTTAAACTGCTCACTGGTCCCGCTCTCTCCCTGCTTCCCGCAGCCTCTCTTTTAAACTGCTCACTGGTCCCGCCCTCTCTCTCTCTGATTCCCAAAGCCTCTCTTTTGAACTGCTCACTGGTCCCGCTCTCTCTCTCTGCTTCCCAAAGCCTCTCTTTTAAACTGGTCACTGGTCCTGCTCTCTCTCTGCTTCCCGCAGCCTCTCTTTCAAACTGCTCACTGGTCCCGCTCTCTCTCTGCTTCCCAAAGCCTCTCTTTTAAACTGCTCACTGGTCCCGCTCTCTCTGCTTCCCGCGGCCTCTCTTTTAAACTGCTCACTAGTCCCGCTCTCTCTCTCTGCTTCCCAAAGCCTCTCTTTTAAACTGCTCACTGGTCTCTCTCTGCTTCCCGCAGCCTCTCTTTTAAACTGCTCACTGGTCCCGCTCTCTCTCTCTCTGCTTCCCGCAGCGTCTCTTTTAAACTGCTCACTGTTCCCGCTCTCTCTCTGCTTCCCGCAGCCTCTCTTTTAAACTGCTCACTGGTTCCGCTCTCTCTCTGCTTCCCGCAGCCTCTCTTTTAAACTGCTCACTAGTCCCGCTCTCTCCCTGCTTCCCAAAGCCTCTCTTTTAAACTGCTCACTAGTCCCGCTCTCTCTCTGCTTCCCGCAGCCTCTCTTTTAAACTGCTCACTAGTCCCGCTCTCTCTCTCTCTCTGCTTCCCAAAGCCTCTCTTTTAAACTGCTCACTGGTCCCGCTCTCTCTCTCTCTCTCTGCTTCCCGCAGCCTCTCTTTTAAACTGCTCACTAGTCCCGCTCTCTCTCTCTCTCTGCTTCCCGCAGCCTCTCTTTTAAACTGCTCACTGGTCCCGCTCTCTCTCTCTCTGCTTCCCGCAGCCTCTCTTTTAAACTGCTCACTGGTCCCGCTCTCTCCCTGCTTCCCGCAGCCTCTCTTTTAAACTGCTCACTGGTCCCGCTTTCTCTCTCTCTGCTTCCCGCAGCCTCTCTTTTAAACTATTCACTGGTCCCGCTCTCTCCCTGCTTCCCGCAGCCTCTCTTTTAAACTGCTCACTGGTCCCGCTCTCTCTCTCTTAAACTGCTCCCTGGTCCCACCTTCTCTCTCTCTCTGCTTCCCGCAGCCTCTCTTTTAAACTGCTCACTGGTCCCGCTCTCTCTCTCTGCTTCCCGCAGCCTCTCTTTTAAACTGCTCGCTGGTCCCGCTCTCTCTCTCTTAAACTGCTCACTGGTCCCGCTCTCTCTCTCTGTTAAACTGCTCGCTGGTCCCGCTCTCTCTCTGCTTCCCGCAGCCTCTCTTTTAAACTGCTCGCTGGTCCCGCTCTCTCTCTCTCTCTGCTTCCCGCAGCCTCTCTTTTAAACTCCTCAGTGGTCCCGCTCTCTCTCTCTGCTTCCCGCAGCCTCTCTTTTAAACTGCTCACTGTTCCCGCTCTCTCTCTCTGCTTCCCGCAGCCTCTCTCTTAAACTGCTCACTGGTCCCGCTCTCTCTCTCTCTCTGCTTCCCGCAGCCTCTCTTTTAAACTGCTCACTGGTCCCGCTCTCTCTCTCTCTCTGCTTCCCAAAGCCTCTCTTTTAAACTGCTTGCTGGTCCCACCTTCTCTCTCACTCTGCTTCCCAAAGCCTATCTTTTAAACTGCTCGCTGGCCCCACCTTCTCTCTCTCTCTGCTTCCCAAAGCCTCTCTTTTAAACTGCTCACTGGTCCCGCTCTCTCTCTCTCTCTGCTTCCCAAAGCCTCTCTTTTAAACTGCTTGCTGGTCCCACCTTCTCTCTCACTCTGCTTCCCAAAGCCTCTCTTTTAAACTGCTCGCTGGTCCCGCTCTCTCTCTCTCTCTGCTTCCCAAAGCCTCTCTTTTAAACTGCTTGCTGGTCCCACCTTCTCTCTCACTCTGCTTCCCAAAGCCTCTCTTTTAAAGTGCTCGCTGGTCCCGCTCTCTCTCTCTCTCTGCTTCCCAAAGCCTCTCTTTTAAACTGCTTGCTGGTCCCACCTTCTCTCTCACTCTGCTTCCCAATGCCTCTCTTTTAAACTGCTCGCTGGCCCCACCTTCTCTCTCTCTCTGCTTCCCAAAGCCTCTCTTTTAAACTGCTCACTGGTCCCGCTCTCTCTCTCACTCTGCTTCCCAAAGCCTCTCTTTTAAACTGCTCACTGGTCCCGCTCTCTCTCTGCTTCCCAAAGCCTCTCTTTTAAACTGCTTGCTGGTCCCACCTTCTCTCTCACTCTGCTTCCCACTGCCGCTATTTTAAACTGCTCACTGGTCCCGCTCTCTCTCTCTGCTTCCCGCAGCCTCTCTCTTAAACTGCTCACTGGTCCCGCTCTCTCTCTCTGCTTCCCGCAGCCTCTCTTTTAAACTGCTCGCTGGTCCCGCTCTCTCTCTCTCTCTGCTTCCCAAAGCCTCTCTTTTAAACTGCTCGCTAGTCCCACCTTCTCTCTCACTCTGCTTCCCAAAGCCTCTCTTTTAAACTGCTCGCTAGTCCCACCTTCTCTCTCACTCTGCTTCCCACTGCCGCTATTTTAAACTGCTCACTGGTCCTGCTGACTCAATCTGAAACAGAATGTTTTGGGTTCATGTCCCACTTCAAGATTTGAGTACAAAAATATAGGCTAACACTTCTGTTTTCTTCATTCATGGGATGCAGACGACATTGGCAAAGCCAGCAACTGTTGCCCATCCCTAATGGCCCTCAACATCTGTGTGGCTTGCTCGGCCATTTCAAAGGGCAGCTAACAGTCAACCACATTGCTGGGGTCTGGAGTCACATGTCGAACAGACCAGATCAGGACAGCAGATTTCCTTCTCTAAAGGACTTCAGTGAACCAGATGGGTTTTGACAACAATCAAACATGGTTTCATTGCACATTACTGAAACTAACTAGATTATAAATTAATTCAATTTAAATTCCACTAGTTGCTGTTGTGGAAGCTGTGTAATACTATAACCTCCTCCAACCCTGAGTAAAGTTGGGGAGGGCGACGCCATGGAGGCTCAATAACCTCACTAAAACTAAAAGTCGTCAGCTTTCCAGGGAACAGTGGGTTATTCCTGGCATTTTCATTCTGACAAACTGTTAGAACTGTGGCCAAACAATATAACTCACATGAGTTAATGAAAGCAGAATGAATTTGAGTAAGATGATGAAAGGGTTTTATGCCATGTGATTTGGTCTGAAAAGAGCAGGTGTTTCCTTGATAAAGGAATTCTTGGAAGAACTGCCCATCGTCTGGAAGAATAACTGGAACAAATGGAAACAGTGGCTTTATATTTGCTGGAGAATGATCGGTCAACACATGTTCCTGTTCTTGCTGCTACTGGTCGGCTAAGTGCGTTCTGTGATAGGTCGGTGCATGCGATATTTCTTGCTGCTGATTGGTCAGCTATTGTCTCATGGGAAGTCGATACATACTATTCTTGTCGGGCTATGTTGGCTGCACAGCAGGTGGAGATGTGTTTTCTTGTGTAGAGGTAGCCAGATATCACTAATGAGCAGGCTTCTGTGAGGTGGACGGTGTGGTGTTGATCGATCTCATAACATCCCTGATGCATCTTTTATGCCAGTGAGTGATGCTTAAGATGAGTTTGGAGTTGGACCATTCAAAGCCGTGGTTATTGAATTGAGTGTGCTTGATAATAGCTGACTTGTCCCATTCACTATGTTTGAAGCAGGCTTGGTGTTCCTTGAGTCTGGCATGTAGGCTACAGCCTGTTTCTCTGATGTGACTGTGGACTCATCTACATGGTATGCTGTATGCTAAGATTTGTTGTGAGATTGTTTCTTGTCTTTGTGGGTATAAAGGATGGAGTGGAGTTTCTTGGATGACTTATGTTGGACCTCTATGTCCGCTGACTTGAGTATGCATCATAGTCTCTTTGAGGTGGAGCTGATGTATGGGAGGCTGACTCTTGTCTTAGTCTTCGTAATTGCTCCAGTGTGAATAACACGTGGATGTGTATTAATCTTGTGGGAAGGAAATCCATTGAGTAGAAGAGTACACTTGATATGACAAAGTTCTTGTTGTAGATTTTTTTTTATTGCTAATGGAATAGGCTCTTTTGATGAGGGTGTTGGAGACCGATTGAAGAGTAGAGGAATGATGAAAGGAATGGTAGTTCAGGTATCTATCAGTATGAATGGACCTGTAGTAGACTTGATATGCTGGTGTACCATTGAGACTTGGTAACGAGAACAGCAAGTATCGAAATTTGTTGTTCCATCTCCGGGGTGAAATTGATGTTCATATGTTGGTTAGGATGCTGTAGAAAACCATTCAGATCTCTCCTATCATGTTCCCTTATTACAAAAGTGTCATCGACATATGGGACCCAGAGTTTAGATTGAAGAGTAGCTGATTGAAGTGCTGCTTGTTCAAAGTCTTCCATGAAAATGTTGGTGAAGATTGGTGACAGTGGAGATCCCATAGCAGCTTCATTTGATTGTTTGAAATAGGAACCTCCCATTGAAATGATATTGAGTTGAGGCACATCAGTGGATGATTGTAAATGTAGTCCAGTAACATCGCAGTTCTGTTAGGTAAGGAACAGTCGACTTCTAAGCATTGTTTAATGATAAGACAGGCTTTCAGGACAGGTACACTGCTAAACTGTAACTCAACATCAAAACTGATTATTGTATCAGTCAGGTTGATTGTGGTTTGCTGTTTCCTCTCAATGAAGTGTTTAGATTTGCTGATGTGGTTTGTAGATTTTCCCGTTAGTAGCTGGAGAATCTTAGCTGGTGTTGGGCTGTCTTGTATGTCAGACAACCTTTGGTGGAGACAATAGGTCATAGTGGAGCATCTGGTTTATGGATCTTGTTATGACTGACGCAGGAGGAGTGCACTGTCTTTTCTAGTTCCACTTCTCCACAGATCACAAAATATATTTTTTAAAATGTTCATCCAGTTACCGATGAGGTCAATCATATACTCTACTCTTTATCCCAGAATAAAATACAGGAAGTTGGTTTCTTTATAATAAACTGACAAATTTTGTTGTTTATTAAACAAGTCTCAACAGTAATGAAGCAAAGCATTAACAAACCGATTGAAATATGAAATTTCCCTTTTTAAAATTCCCCACACACACAACCCCTCACTGAAAAAATATAGAAATTCTCTCTGCAGAGGTCAAATAAAGATAAATGATATAGAAAGATGTCAGTTGTCCCTTTTTTGGTCTGGCATTCCAAATACGCATAGATGGCCGTCACTGGTATCTTTCTGGAGCAGTTCTTTTCTGGTTACATTAAGGATCAGTTTGGAAGGCTTTCCAAGAGAAATGCATCATCAGTTTCTCTATTTCTTACACTTGAATTCTCAGTAAGTTCTCAAAGAAATGGAAGAGGGTGCGCTGATGGTGGCTGCACTCTTGGCTTATTTTCTCCAATGGTCTTAAAAACAGTTCACACCCCAACACACTGTCCTAAGCAAAATCAGAAACAATATCTCGAGTCAAGCCTCCTGACCCCTATAAATCTTGGTCTGTCGTTTCTCAGTAAACATCTCCCCCAGGCCACCAAGGTTTCTGTTGTTTATTGCTTAAAGCACATGACTTCCAGCAAGGTTGTTTTTAAATAACATCTCAATGACCTTTCAATGCACTGTCAACAACAAAGCAAAGTCCAGCTTCTATGAAATCTTTAGCTTCCAATGAATCCATCTCAAAAATTTAAATAGAAGTCCTCAAAAACATATACTTAACAAAAAATGTAGAAGCATTTTTGTAACAGCTCCATCCTTGGAGGAATGAAATGCCATTTTAATGTGTTTCATTACAATGAGTTTAAAAAACCGACGAAATATAGTAAAATACATTTCACACTAATTCTCATTCACTCTTTACCTGTAGCTAATACCATTCTGCTTTGTACTAACTTTGCATAAAGATAAATCAAAGCAAAGTTACATTCTAGATCTAGATTTTAGAAAACTGTGTGCAGATTGCAAGCTGAGTGTGGAGATTCCAATTTGGTGAGTGGCGAGTTTGGTGAAGGGTGGGGGGGGGGGGGGGGGTGCAGAGGTGCTCCATGTTTCTACTTTTGTAACCCTCCAGTATTATTTTCTTGCTTCGGTGCAGTATAAAGTGTTGTTTGGTGAGTAACTAGTAAGCTATTCTACTGATAATAAATAGTCTGTAAAGTTAAGGTATGGCAAGGCAGCTCTACCGAGTGGAATGTGGGAAGTCATGGACGCACCATGTGTCCTGGACAAACACATCTGCAGAAAGTGTCACTGGCTGCAGAAGCTTGAGCTCCGGGTTTTGGAACTCAAGTGGCGGCTGGAGTCACTGTTGTGCATCTGCGAGGCAGAGAACTATGTGGATAGGGAGGTGGTTACACTGCAGGTTAGGAGCATGCAGGCAGACAGGGAATGGGTGACCACTGGGCAGTCTAAGAGAACCAGGCAGATAGTGGAGTCCCCTGGTATGATCTCACTCGCTAATTGGTTTTCCATTTTGGATACTGGTGAGGTTGATGGTTCCTCAGAGGAGTGCAGTCAGAGCCAAGTTTGTGGCAGCACAGGTGGCTCAGCTGCACAGTAGGGGAGGAAGAGGAGTGGAAGAGCGGTAGTGATAGGAGACCCATTAGTTAGGGGAACAGATAGGCGTTTGTGCAGCAGTAAACGTGACTCCAGGATGGTGTGTTGTCTCCCTGATGCCAGAATTAAGGATGTTACAGAGCAGGTACAGGATATTCTTCTGGGGGAGGACGAACAGCCAGAGGTCGTGGTCCACATTGGAACCAATGACGTTGGTAAGAAGGGGGATGAGGTCCTACATAGAACATAGAACATTACAGCGCAGTACAGGCCCTTCGGCACTCGATGTTGCGCCGACCTGTGAAACCATCTGACCTACACTATTCCATTTTCATCCATATGTCTATCCAATGACCACTTAAATGCCCTTAAAGTTGGCGAGTCTACTACTGTTGCAGGCAGGGCGTTCCACGCCCCTACTACTCTCTGAGTAAAGAAACTACCTCTGACATCTGTCCTATATCTATCACCCCTCAACTTAAAGCTATGTCCCCTCGTGTTTGCCATCACCATCCGAGGAAAAAGACTCTCACTATCCACCCTATCTAACCCTCTGATTATCTTATGTGTCTCTATTAAGTCACCTCTCCTCCTCTCTAACGAAAACAATCTCAAGTCCCTCAGCCTTTCCTCGTAAGACCTTCCCTCCATACCAGGCAACATCCTAGTAAATCTCCTCTGCACCCTTTCCAAAGCTTCCACATCCTTCCTATAATGCGGTGACCAGAACTGCACGCAATACTCCAGGTGCGGCCGCACCAGAGTTTTGTACAGCTGCAGCATGACCTCGTGGCTCCGAAACTCGATCCCCCTACTAATAAAAGCTAACACACCATATACCTTCTTAACAGCCCTATTAACCTGGGTGGCAACCTTCAGGGATTTATGTACCTGGACACCAAGATCTCTCTGTTCATCGACACGACCAAGAATCTTCCCATTAGCCCAGTACTCTGCATTCCTGTTACTCCTTCCAAAGTGAATCACCTCACACTTTTCCGCATTAAACTCCATTTGCCATCTCTCAGCCCAGCTGAAAGCCCTGAAAGCAGATTTTAGGGAGCTAGGAAGATTAAAAAGCAGGACCTCAAAAGCAGTAATCTCAGGATTACTCCCAGTCCCACCTGCAAGTGAACACAGGAATAGGAGAATTGAGCGATTGAACACATGGCTGGAGAACTGGTGTAGGAGGGAGGGCATCAGATTTCTGAGACATTGGGACTGGCAGGCGGGACCTGTACAAGATGGACGGGTTGCATCTAAGCAGGACTGACATGAATATCCTCACAGAAAGATTTGCTAGTGCTGTTGGGGAGGTTTTAAACTAAATTGTGGGATCCTGAAAGGGAGCTCAGATCGGAGGGAATCAAAACCGGTAACCTGTCTGGGGTGTGGGAACCAGGAGCAAGTATCAGACAGGAATACCAAGGTGCACAGAACACTGGGGAATAGTACGTTATTAGATGGGGTCAGAGTAAGGGAGAAAGCAATAAAGTCTGAATCAGGGTTAATATGCATGCATGTAAATGCACGGAATGTGGTTAATAAGACTGGTGAGGTACAGGCGCGGATTGCCATGTGGAAATATGATGTTGTGACTAAAACAGAGACCTAACTCAAAGAAGGGCATGACTGGGCATCAAATATTCCTGGATACAAGGTGTTTAGGAAAGGGAAAAAGAGGGAGGGGTGGTATTGATTAAGGAGAGCATTGTAGTGCTGGAGAAAAAGTGTGTCCCAGAGGGGTCGAGGACAGAATCAACTGGAGCAATGAACCAGAGCTTTGCAGAAGACCTCCGCTCAGTCCGAAAGCATAACCCTGAGCTTCCAGTTGCTTGCCATTTCAACACTCCGCCCTGCTCTCATCTCTGTCCTGGGTTTGCTGCAGTGTCCCAGTGAACATCAACGTAAGCTGGAGGAACAGCATCTCATTTACCAATTAGGCACACTACAGCCTGCTGGACTGAATATTGTGTTCAGTAATTTCAGAGCATGATGGGCCCCCCATTTTACTTTTATTCTTAGTTATTTTTTTTCCAATTTTTTTTGTGCTTAGTTTATTTGATTTTATTTCATCTTAGTTTGTTCAGTTTGCCTACCCACTTTTTTTTCATGTTTGTACTTTCATGTTTGCCAGTTCTGAAGGGTCACTGACCTGAAATGTTAACTCTGCTTCTCTCTCCACAGATGCTGCCAGACCTGCTGAGTATTTCCAGCATTTCTTGTTTTTATTTATTATATTAGATAGGCTGACTGTACTTTAAGTGGATAAAGCACGAGGACCAGGTGAGATGCATCCAAGGATACTGAGGAAAGTGAGGGTGGAAATCGGAAAGGTATTGGCCATAATTTTTCAGTCTTCCTTAGACTCGGGGGCGATGCCAGAGACTGGAGAATTGCAAACATTACACCCTTGTTCAAAAAAGGGTGTAAAGATAAGCCCAGCAACTACAGGCCAGTCAGTTTAACTTCGGTGTTGCAAAAACTTCTAGAAAAAATAATTTGGGATAAAATCAAGTCACATGGACAAATGCGCGTTAATTAAGGAAAGCCTGCATGGATTTCTTAAGGGATAATCATGTTTAACTAACTTGTTGGAGTTTTTTGAGAAAAAACAGAGAGGTTTGATAAGGACAATGCTGTAGATGTGGTGTACATGAACTTTAAAAGGCATTTGATACAGTGTCACACAACAGACTTGTGAGCAAACTTGTAGCTCATGGAATAAAGGGGATGGTAGCAACATGGGTATGAAATTGGCTGAGTGACAGGAAACACAGAGTAGCGGTTAATGGATGTTTTTCATTACGGAGGAAAGTTTGTAGTGGAGTCCCCCAGGGATCAGTGTTGGGCCTCCTGCTTTTCCTGATATATATTAATGAACTAGACCTTAGTGTACAGGGCACAATTTCAAAGTTTGCAGATGATACAAAACTTGTAAGTATTTTGAACTGTAAAGAGGATAGTGTAGAACTTCAAAAGGACACGGACAAATTGATGGAATGGGCAGACAGGTGGCAGATGAATTTCAATGCAGAGAAATGTGAAGTTATTCATGTTGCAAGAAAGAACATGGAGAGACAATATAAAATAAAATAAAGGGTAGAATTCTAAAGAGTGTACAGGAGCAGAGGGACCTCGGTGCATTTGTGCATAAGTCATTGAAGGTGGCAGGACAGGCTGAAAATGCGGTTAACATACAGTTTCATGGGCTTTATTAATAGGGCATAGAGTACAAGAGCAAAGAAGTTATGTTGAACTTGTATAAGATAGTAGTTTGGCCTCAGCTGGAGTATTGCATCCAGTTCTGGGTCCCACACTTTAGGAAAAAGATTCATGAGAATGTTTCCAGGGA
>NW_027141788.1:0-36795 GCF_036365525.1 Heterodontus francisci
TCTGTCTCCCTGAAATAAATACAATCTCCCCAGTATCTGTCTCCCTGAAATAAATACACTCTGCCCAGTAACTGTCTCCCTGAAATAAATACACTCTGCCCAGTAACTGTCACCCTGAAATAAATACAATCTCCCCAGTATCTGTCTCCCTGAAATAAATACAATCTCCCCAGTAACTGTCCCCCTGAAATAAATACACTCTGCCCAGTAACTGTCTCCCTGAAATAAATACAATCTCCCCAGTAACTGTCCCCCTGAAATAAATACACTCTGCCCAGTAACTGTCTCCCTGAAATAAATACAATCTCCCCAGTAACTGTCCCCCTGAAATAAATACACTCTGCCCAGTAACTGTCCCCCTGAAATAAATACACTCTGCCCAGTAACTGTCACCCTGAAATAAATACAATCTCCCCAGTATCTGTCTCCCTGAAATAAATACAATCTCCCCAGTATCTGTCTCCCTGAAATAAATACAATCTCCCCAGTATCTGTCTCCCTGAAATAAATACACTCTCCCCAGTAACTGTCCCCCTGAAATAAATACACTCTGCCCAGTAACTGTCTCCCTGAAATAAATACAATCTCCCCAGTAACTGTCCCCCTGAAATAAATACACTCTGCCCAGTAACTGTCTCCCTGAAATAAATACAATCTCCCCAGTAACTGTCCCCCTGAAATAAATACACTCTGCCCAGTAACTGTCCCCCTGAAATAAATACACTCTGCCCAGTAACTGTCTCCCTGAAATAAATACAATCTCCCCAGTAACTGTCCCCCTGAAATAAATACACTCTGCCCAGTAACTGTCCCCCTGAAATAAATACACTCTGCCCAGTAACTGTCTCCCTGAAATAAATACAATCTCCCCAGTAACTGTCCCCCTGAAATAAATACACTCTGCCCAGTAACTGTCCCCCTGAAATAAATACACTCTCCCCAGTAACTGTCTCCCTGAAATAAATACACTCTGCCCAGTAACTGTCCCCCTGAAATAAATACACTCTGCCCAGTAACTGTCTCCCTGAAATAAATACAATCTCCCCAGTAACTGTCCCCCTGAAATAAATACACTCTGCCCAGTAACTGTCCCCCTGAAATAAATACACTCTGCCCAGTAACTGTCACCCTGAAATAAATACAATCTCCCCAGTATCTGTCTCCCTGAAATAAATACAATCTCCCCAGTATCTGTCTCCCTGAAATAAATACAATCTCCCCAGTAACTGTCCCCCTGAAATAAATACACTCTGCCCAGTAACTGTCTCCCTGAAATAAATACAATCTCCCCAGTAACTGTCCCCCTGAAATAAATACACTCTGCCCAGTAACTGTCTCCCTGAAATAAATACAATCTCCCCAGTAACTGTCCCCCTGAAATAAATACACTCTACCCAGTAACTGTCTCCCTGAAATAAATACACTCTGCCCAGTAACTGTCTCCCTGAAATAAATACACTCTCCCCAGTAACTGTCTCCCTGAAATAAATACACTCTGCCCAGTAACTGTCCCCCTGAAATAAATACACTCTGCCCAGTAACTGTCCCCCTGAAATAAATACACTCTGCCCAGTAACTGTCTCCCTGAAATAAATACAATCTCCCCAGTATCTGTCTCCCTGAAATAAATACAATCTCCCCAGTAACTGTCCCGCTGAAATAAATACACTCTGCCCAGTAACTGTCCCCCTGAAATAAATACAATCTCCCCAGTAACTGTCTCCCTGAAATAAATACAATCTCCCCAGTATCTGTCTCCCTGAAATAAATACACTCTGCCCAGTAACTGTCCCCCTGAAATAAATACAATCTCCCCAGTAACTGTCTCCCTGAAATAAATACAATCTCCCCAGTATCTGTCTCCCTGAAATAAATACAATCTCCCCAGTATCTGTCTCCCTGAAATAAATACAATCTCCCCAGTAACTGTCCCCCTGAAATAAATACACTCTGCCCAGTAACTGTCTCCCTGAAATAAATACAATCTCCCCAGTAACTGTCCCCCTGAAATAAATACACTCTGCCCAGTAACTGTCTCCCTGAAATAAATACAATCTCCCCAGTAACTGTCCCCCTGAAATAAATACAATCTCCCCAGTAACTGTCCCCCTGAAATAAATACACTCTGCCCAGTAACTGTCTCCCTGAAATAAATACAATCTCCCCAGTATCTGTCTCCCTGAAATAAATACAATCTCCCCAGTAACTGTCCCCCTGAAATAAATACACTCTGCCCAGTAACTGTCTCCCTGAAATAAATACAATCTCCCCAGTAACTGTCCCCCTGAAATAAATACACTCTGCCCAGTAACTGTCCCCCTGAAATAAATACAATCTCCCCAGTAACTGTCCCCCTGAAATAAATACACTCTGCCCAGTAACTGTCCCCCTGAAATAAATACAATCTCCCCAGTATCTGTCTCCCTGAAATAAATACACTCTGCCCAGTAACTGTCCCCCTGAAATAAATACAATCTCCCCAGTAACTGTCCCCCTGAAATAAATACACTCTGCCCAGTAACTGTCCCCCTGAAATAAATACACTCTGCCCAGTAGCTGTCCCCCTGAAATAAATACACTCTGCCCAGTAACTGTCTCCCTGAAATAAATACAATCTCCCCAGTAACTGTCCCCCTGAAATAAATACACTCTGCCCAGTAACTGTCCCCCTGAAATAAATACAATCTCCCCAGTAACTGTCACCCTGAAATAAATACACTCTGCCCAGTAACTGTCCCCCTGAAATAAATACACTCTGCCCAGTAACTGTCTCCCTGAAATAAATACAATCTCCCCAGTAACTGTCCCCCTGAAATAAATACACTCTGCCCAGTAACTGTCCCCCTGAAATAAATACACTCTGCCCAGTAACTGTCTCCCTGAAATAAATACAATCTCCCCAGTAACTGTCCCCCTGAAATAAATACACTCTGCCCAGTAACTGTCCCCCTGAAATAAATACAATCTCCCCAGTATCTGTCTCCCTGAAATAAATACACTCTGCCCAGTAACTGTCCCCCTGAAATAAATACACTCTGCCCAGTAACTGTCCCCCTGAAATAAATACAATCTCCCCAGTAACTGTCCCCCTGAAATAAATACTATCTCCCCAGTAACTGTCCCCCTGAAATAAATACACTCTCCCCAGTAACTGTCCCCCTGAAATAAATACAATCTCCCCAGTAACTGTCCCCCTGAAATAAATACACTCTCCCCAGTAACTGTCCCCCTGAAATAAATACAATCTCCCCAGTAACTGTCCCCCTGAAATCAATACACTCTGCCCAGTAACTGTCCCCCTGAAATAAATACAATCTCCCCAGTAACTGTCTCCCTGAAATAAAAACAATCTCCCCAGTAACTGTCCCCCTGAAATAAATACAATCTCCCCAGTAACTGTCTCCCTGAAATAAATACACTCTGCCCAGTAACTGTCTCCCTGAAATAAATACAATCTCCCCAGTAACTGTCCCCCTGAAATAAATACACTCTGCCCAGTAACTGTCCCCCTGAAATAAATACAATCTCCCCAGTAACTGTCCCCCTGAAATAAATACAATCTCCCCAGTAACTGTCCCCCTGAAATAAATACACTCTCCCCAGTAACTGTCCCCCTGAAATAAATACACTCTGCCCAGTAACTGTCCCCCTGAAATAAAGACACTCTGCCCAGTAACTGTCCCCCTGAAATAAATACAATCTCCCCAGTAACTGTCTCCCTTAAATAAATACACTCTCCCCAGTAACTGTCTCCCTGAAATAAATACACTCTGCCCAGTAACTGTCCCCCTGAAATAAATACAATCTCCCCAGTAACTGTCTCCCTGAAATAAATACACTCTCCCCAGTAACTGTCTCCCTGAAATAAATACACTCTCCCCAGTAACTGTCTCCCTGAAATAAATACACTCTGCCCAGTAACTGTCCCCCTGAAATAAATACACTCTCCCCAGTAACTGTCTCCCTGAAATAAATACACTCTGCCCAGTAACTGTCTCCCTGAAATAAATACACTCTGCCCAGTAACTGTCCCCCTGAAATAAATACACTCTGCCCAGTAACTGTCCCCCTGAAATAAATACAATCTCCCCAGTAACTGTCCCCCTGAAATAAATACACTCTGCCCAGTAACTGTCCCCCTGAAATAAATACAATCTCCCCAGTAACTGTCTCCCTGAAATAAATACACTCTCCCCAGTAACTGTCTCCCTGAAATAAATACACTCTGCCCAGTAACTGTCCCCCTGAAATAAATACACTCTGCCCAGTAACTGTCCCCCTGAAATAAATACAATCTCCCCAGTAACTGTCTCCCTGAAATAAATACACTCTCCCCAGTAACTGTCTCCCTGAAATAAATACACTCTGCCCAGTAACTGTCCCCCTGAAATAAATACACTCTGCCCAGTAACTGTCCCCCTGAAATAAATACAATCTCCCCAGTAACTGTCTCCCTGAAATAAATACACTCTCCCCAGTAACTGTCTCCCTGAAATAAATACACTCTGCCCAGTAACTGTCTCCCTGAAATAAATACACTCTGCCCAGTAACTGTCCCCCTGAAATAAATACAATCTCCCCAGTAACTGTCTCCCTGAAATAAATACACTCTCCCCAGTAACTGTCTCCCTGAAATAAATACACTCTGCCCAGTAACTGTCCCCCTGAAATAAATACAATCTCCCCAGTAACTGTCTCCCTGAAATAAATACACTCTCCCCAGTAACTGTCTCCCTGAAATAAATACACTCTGCCCAGTAACTGTCCCCCTGAAATAAATACACTCTGCCCAGTAACTGTCCCCCTGAAATAAATACACTCTGCCCAGTAACTGTCCCCCTGAAATAAATACAATCTCCCCAGTAACTGTCTCCCTGAAATAAATACACTCTCCCCAGTAACTGTCTCCCTGAAATAAATACACTCTGCCCAGTAACTGTCCCCCTGAAATAAATACAATCTCCCCAGTAACTGTCTCCCTGAAATAAATACACTCTCCCCAGTAACTGTCTCCCTGAAATAAATACACTCTCCCCAGTAACTGTCTCCCTGAAATAAATACACTCTGCCCAGTAACTGTCCCCCTGAAATAAATACACTCTCCCCAGTAACTGTCTCCCTGAAATAAATACACTCTCCCCAGTAACTGTCCCCCTGAAATAAATACACTCTCCCCAGTAACTGTCTCCCTGAAATAAATACACTCTCCCCAGTAACTGTCCCCCTGAAATAAATACACTCTCCCCAGTAACTGTCTCCCTGAAATAAATACACTCTCCCCAGTAACTGTCACCCTGAAATAAATACACTCTCCCCAGTAACTGTCTCCCTGAAATAAATACACTCTCCCCAGTAACTGTCCCCCTGAAATAAATACACTCTCCCCAGTAACTGTCTCCCTGAAATAAATACACTCTGCCCAGTAACTGTCCCCCTGAAATAAATACAATCTCCCCAGTAACTGTCTCCCTGAAATAAATACACTCTCCCCAGTAACTGTCTCCCTGAAATAAATACACTCTCCCCAGTAACTGTCTCCCTGAAATAAATACACTCTGCCCAGTAACTGTCCCCCTGAAATAAATACACTCTGCCCAGTAACTGTCCCCCTGAAATAAATACACTCTCCCCAGTAACTGTCTCCCTGAAATAAATACACTCTGCCCAGTAACTGTCCCCCTGAAATAAATACAATCTCCCCAGTAACTGTCTCCCTGAAATAAATACACTCTCCCCAGTAACTGTCTCCCTGAAATAAATACACTCTCCCCAGTAACTGTCTCCCTGAAATAAATACACTCTGCCCAGCAACTGTCCCCCTGAAATAAATACAATCTCCCCAGTAACTGTCTCCCTGAAATAAATACACTCTGCCCAGTAACTGTCTCCCTGAAATAAATACACTCTCCACAGTAACTGTCTCCCTGAAATAAATACACTCTCCCCAGTAACTGTCTCCCTGAAATAAATACACTCTGCCCAGTAACTGTCCCCCTGAAATAAATACAATCTCCCCAGTAACTGTCCCCCTGAAATAAATACACTCTCCCCAGTAACTGTCTCCCTGAAATAAATACAATCTCCCCAGTAACTGTCTCCCTGAAATAAATACACTCTGCCCAGTAACTGTCCCCCTGAAATAAATACAATCTCCCCAGTAACTGTCTCCCTGAAATAAATACACTCTGCCCAGTAACTGTCCCCCTGAAATAAATACACTCTGCCCAGTAACTGTCACCCTGAAATAAATACAATCTCCCCAGTATCTGTCTCCCTGAAATAAATACAATCTCCCCAGTATCTGTCTCCCTGAAATAAATACAATCTCCCCAGTATCTGTCTCCCTGAAATAAATACACTCTCCCCAGTAACTGTCCCCCTGAAATAAATACACTCTGCCCAGTAACTGTCTCCCTGAAATAAATACAATCTCCCCAGTAACTGTCCCCCTGAAATAAATACACTCTGCCCAGTAACTGTCTCCCTGAAATAAATACAATCTCCCCAGTAACTGTCCCCCTGAAATAAATACACTCTGCCCAGTAACTGTCCCCCTGAAATAAATACACTCTGCCCAGTAACTGTCTCCCTGAAATAAATACAATCTCCCCAGTAACTGTCCCCCTGAAATAAATACACTCTGCCCAGTAACTGTCCCCCTGAAATAAATACACTCTGCCCAGTAACTGTCTCCCTGAAATAAATACAATCTCCCCAGTAACTGTCCCCCTGAAATAAATACACTCTGCCCAGTAACTGTCCCCCTGAAATAAATACACTCTCCCCAGTAACTGTCTCCCTGAAATAAATACACTCTGCCCAGTAACTGTCCCCCTGAAATAAATACACTCTGCCCAGTAACTGTCTCCCTGAAATAAATACAATCTCCCCAGTAACTGTCCCCCTGAAATAAATACACTCTGCCCAGTAACTGTCCCCCTGAAATAAATACACTCTGCCCAGTAACTGTCACCCTGAAATAAATACAATCTCCCCAGTATCTGTCTCCCTGAAATAAATACAATCTCCCCAGTATCTGTCTCCCTGAAATAAATACAATCTCCCCAGTAACTGTCCCCCTGAAATAAATACACTCTGCCCAGTAACTGTCTCCCTGAAATAAATACAATCTCCCCAGTAACTGTCCCCCTGAAATAAATACACTCTGCCCAGTAACTGTCTCCCTGAAATAAATACAATCTCCCCAGTAACTGTCCCCCTGAAATAAATACACTCTACCCAGTAACTGTCTCCCTGAAATAAATACACTCTGCCCAGTAACTGTCTCCCTGAAATAAATACACTCTCCCCAGTAACTGTCTCCCTGAAATAAATACACTCTGCCCAGTAACTGTCCCCCTGAAATAAATACACTCTGCCCAGTAACTGTCCCCCTGAAATAAATACACTCTGCCCAGTAACTGTCTCCCTGAAATAAATACAATCTCCCCAGTATCTGTCTCCCTGAAATAAATACAATCTCCCCAGTAACTGTCCCGCTGAAATAAATACACTCTGCCCAGTAACTGTCCCCCTGAAATAAATACAATCTCCCCAGTAACTGTCTCCCTGAAATAAATACAATCTCCCCAGTATCTGTCTCCCTGAAATAAATACACTCTGCCCAGTAACTGTCCCCCTGAAATAAATACAATCTCCCCAGTAACTGTCTCCCTGAAATAAATACAATCTCCCCAGTATCTGTCTCCCTGAAATAAATACAATCTCCCCAGTATCTGTCTCCCTGAAATAAATACAATCTCCCCAGTAACTGTCCCCCTGAAATAAATACACTCTGCCCAGTAACTGTCTCCCTGAAATAAATACAATCTCCCCAGTAACTGTCCCCCTGAAATAAATACACTCTGCCCAGTAACTGTCTCCCTGAAATAAATACAATCTCCCCAGTAACTGTCCCCCTGAAATAAATACAATCTCCCCAGTAACTGTCCCCCTGAAATAAATACACTCTGCCCAGTAACTGTCTCCCTGAAATAAATACAATCTCCCCAGTATCTGTCTCCCTGAAATAAATACAATCTCCCCAGTAACTGTCCCCCTGAAATAAATACACTCTGCCCAGTAACTGTCTCCCTGAAATAAATACAATCTCCCCAGTAACTGTCCCCCTGAAATAAATACACTCTGCCCAGTAACTGTCCCCCTGAAATAAATACAATCTCCCCAGTAACTGTCCCCCTGAAATAAATACACTCTGCCCAGTAACTGTCCCCCTGAAATAAATACAATCTCCCCAGTATCTGTCTCCCTGAAATAAATACACTCTGCCCAGTAACTGTCCCCCTGAAATAAATACAATCTCCCCAGTAACTGTCCCCCTGAAATAAATACACTCTGCCCAGTAACTGTCCCCCTGAAATAAATACACTCTGCCCAGTAGCTGTCCCCCTGAAATAAATACACTCTGCCCAGTAACTGTCTCCCTGAAATAAATACAATCTCCCCAGTAACTGTCCCCCTGAAATAAATACACTCTGCCCAGTAACTGTCCCCCTGAAATAAATACAATCTCCCCAGTAACTGTCACCCTGAAATAAATACACTCTGCCCAGTAACTGTCCCCCTGAAATAAATACACTCTGCCCAGTAACTGTCTCCCTGAAATAAATACAATCTCCCCAGTAACTGTCCCCCTGAAATAAATACACTCTGCCCAGTAACTGTCCCCCTGAAATAAATACACTCTGCCCAGTAACTGTCTCCCTGAAATAAATACAATCTCCCCAGTAACTGTCCCCCTGAAATAAATACACTCTGCCCAGTAACTGTCCCCCTGAAATAAATACAATCTCCCCAGTATCTGTCTCCCTGAAATAAATACACTCTGCCCAGTAACTGTCCCCCTGAAATAAATACACTCTGCCCAGTAACTGTCCCCCTGAAATAAATACAATCTCCCCAGTAACTGTCCCCCTGAAATAAATACTATCTCCCCAGTAACTGTCCCCCTGAAATAAATACACTCTCCCCAGTAACTGTCCCCCTGAAATAAATACAATCTCCCCAGTAACTGTCCCCCTGAAATAAATACACTCTCCCCAGTAACTGTCCCCCTGAAATAAATACAATCTCCCCAGTAACTGTCCCCCTGAAATCAATACACTCTGCCCAGTAACTGTCCCCCTGAAATAAATACAATCTCCCCAGTAACTGTCTCCCTGAAATAAAAACAATCTCCCCAGTAACTGTCCCCCTGAAATAAATACAATCTCCCCAGTAACTGTCTCCCTGAAATAAATACACTCTGCCCAGTAACTGTCTCCCTGAAATAAATACAATCTCCCCAGTAACTGTCCCCCTGAAATAAATACACTCTGCCCAGTAACTGTCCCCCTGAAATAAATACAATCTCCCCAGTAACTGTCCCCCTGAAATAAATACAATCTCCCCAGTAACTGTCCCCCTGAAATAAATACACTCTCCCCAGTAACTGTCCCCCTGAAATAAATACACTCTGCCCAGTAACTGTCCCCCTGAAATAAAGACACTCTGCCCAGTAACTGTCCCCCTGAAATAAATACAATCTCCCCAGTAACTGTCTCCCTTAAATAAATACACTCTCCCCAGTAACTGTCTCCCTGAAATAAATACACTCTGCCCAGTAACTGTCCCCCTGAAATAAATACAATCTCCCCAGTAACTGTCTCCCTGAAATAAATACACTCTCCCCAGTAACTGTCTCCCTGAAATAAATACACTCTCCCCAGTAACTGTCTCCCTGAAATAAATACACTCTGCCCAGTAACTGTCCCCCTGAAATAAATACACTCTCCCCAGTAACTGTCTCCCTGAAATAAATACACTCTGCCCAGTAACTGTCTCCCTGAAATAAATACACTCTGCCCAGTAACTGTCCCCCTGAAATAAATACACTCTGCCCAGTAACTGTCCCCCTGAAATAAATACAATCTCCCCAGTAACTGTCCCCCTGAAATAAATACACTCTGCCCAGTAACTGTCCCCCTGAAATAAATACAATCTCCCCAGTAACTGTCTCCCTGAAATAAATACACTCTCCCCAGTAACTGTCTCCCTGAAATAAATACACTCTGCCCAGTAACTGTCCCCCTGAAATAAATACACTCTGCCCAGTAACTGTCCCCCTGAAATAAATACAATCTCCCCAGTAACTGTCTCCCTGAAATAAATACACTCTCCCCAGTAACTGTCTCCCTGAAATAAATACACTCTGCCCAGTAACTGTCCCCCTGAAATAAATACACTCTGCCCAGTAACTGTCCCCCTGAAATAAATACAATCTCCCCAGTAACTGTCTCCCTGAAATAAATACACTCTCCCCAGTAACTGTCTCCCTGAAATAAATACACTCTGCCCAGTAACTGTCTCCCTGAAATAAATACACTCTGCCCAGTAACTGTCCCCCTGAAATAAATACAATCTCCCCAGTAACTGTCTCCCTGAAATAAATACACTCTCCCCAGTAACTGTCTCCCTGAAATAAATACACTCTGCCCAGTAACTGTCCCCCTGAAATAAATACAATCTCCCCAGTAACTGTCTCCCTGAAATAAATACACTCTCCCCAGTAACTGTCTCCCTGAAATAAATACACTCTGCCCAGTAACTGTCCCCCTGAAATAAATACACTCTGCCCAGTAACTGTCCCCCTGAAATAAATACACTCTGCCCAGTAACTGTCCCCCTGAAATAAATACAATCTCCCCAGTAACTGTCTCCCTGAAATAAATACACTCTCCCCAGTAACTGTCTCCCTGAAATAAATACACTCTGCCCAGTAACTGTCCCCCTGAAATAAATACAATCTCCCCAGTAACTGTCTCCCTGAAATAAATACACTCTCCCCAGTAACTGTCTCCCTGAAATAAATACACTCTCCCCAGTAACTGTCTCCCTGAAATAAATACACTCTCCCAGTAACTGTCCCCCTGAATTACACTCTCCCCTGAATAAATACACTCTCCCCAGTACTGTCCTGAAATAAATACACTCTACTGCTCCCAGAAACTGTCCCCCTGAAATAAATACAATCTCAACCAGTAACTGTCTCCCTGAAATAAATACACTCTCCCCAGTAACTGTCTCCCTGAAATAAATACACTCTCCCCAGTAACTGTCTCCCTGAAATAAATACACTCTGCCCAGTAACTGTCCCCCTGAAATAAATACAATCTCCCCAGTAACTGTCTCCCTGAAATAAATACACTCTCCCCAGTAACTGTCTCCCTGAAATAAATACACTCTCCCCAGTAACTGTCTCCCTGAAATAAATACACTCTGCCCAGTAACTGTCCCCCTGAAATAAATACACTCTGCCCAGTAACTGTCCCCCTGAAATAAATACACTCTCCCCAGTAACTGTCTCCCTGAAATAAATACACTCTGCCCAGTAACTGTCCCCCTGAAATAAATACAATCTCCCCAGTAACTGTCTCCCTGAAATAAATACACTCTCCCCAGTAACTGTCTCCCTGAAATAAATACACTCTCCCCAGTAACTGTCTCCCTGAAATAAATACACTCTGCCCAGCAACTGTCCCCCTGAAATAAATACAATCTCCCCAGTAACTGTCTCCCTGAAATAAATACACTCTGCCCAGTAACTGTCTCCCTGAAATAAATACACTCTCCACAGTAACTGTCTCCCTGAAATAAATACACTCTCCCCAGTAACTGTCTCCCTGAAATAAATACACTCTGCCCAGTAACTGTCCCCCTGAAATAAATACAATCTCCCCAGTAACTGTCCCCCTGAAATAAATACACTCTCCCCAGTAACTGTCTCCCTGAAATAAATACAATCTCCCCAGTAACTGTCTCCCTGAAATAAATACACTCTGCCCAGTAACTGTCCCCCTGAAATAAATACAATCTCCCCAGTAACTGTCTCCCTGAAATAAATACACTCTGCCCAGTAACTGTCCCCCTGAAATAAATACACTCTGCCCAGTAACTGTCTCCCTGAAATAAATACAATCTCCCCAGTAACTGTCCCCCTGAAATAAATACACTCTGCCCAGTAACTGTCCCCCTGAAATAAATACAATCTCCCCAGTAACTGTCCCCCTGAAATAAATACAATCTCCCCAGTAACTGTCTCCCTGAAATAAATACACTCTGCCCAGTAACTGTCCCCCTGAAATAAATACAATCTCCCCAGTAACTGTCTCCCTGAAATAAATACACTCTGCCCAGTAACTGTCCCCCTGAAATAAATACACTCTGCCCAGTAACTGTCCCCCTGAAATAAATACAATCTCCCCAGTAACTGTCCCCCTGAAATAAATACAATCTCCCCAGTAACTGTCTCCCTGAAATAAATACAATCTCCCCAGTAACTGTCTCCCTGAAATAAATACACTCTGCCCAGTAACTGTCCCCCTGAAATTAATACACTCTGCCCAGTAACTGTCCCCCTGAAATAAATACAATCTCCCCAGTAACTGTCCCCCTGAAATAAATACAATCTCCCCAGTAACTGTCTCCCTGAAATAAATACACTCTGCCCAGTAACTGTCCCCCTGAAATAAATACACTCTGCCCAGTAACTGTCCCCCTGAAATAAATACAATCTCCCCAGTAACTGTCTCCCTGAAATAAATACACTCTGCCCAGTAACTGTCCCCCTGAAATAAATACACTCTGCCCAGTAACTGTCCCCCTGAAATAAATACAATCTCCCCAGTAACTGTCTCCCTGAAATAAATACACTCTGCCCAGTAACTGTCTCCCTGAAATAAATACAATCTCCCCAGTAACTGTCCCCCTGAAATAAATACACTCTGCCCAGTAACTGTCCCCCTGAAATAAATACACTCTGCCCAGTAACTGTCCCCCTGAAATAAATACACTCTCCCCAGTAACTGTCGCCCTGAAATAAATACAATCTCCCCAGTAACTGTCCCCCTGAAATAAATACACTCTGCCCAGTAACTGTCCCCCTGAAATAAATACAATCTCCCCAGTATCTGTCTCCCTGAAATAAATACAATCTCCCCAGTAACTGTCCCCCTGAAATAAATACACTCTCCCCAGTAACTGTCCCCCTGAAATAAATACACTCTCCCCAGTAACTGTCCCCCTGAAATAAATACACTCTGCCCAGTAACTGTCCCCCTGAAATAAATACACTCTCCCCAGTAACTGTCCCCCTGAAATAAATACACTCTCCCCAGTAACTGTCCCCCTGAAATAAATACACTCTCCCCAGTAACTGTCCCCCTGAAATAAATACACTCTCCCCAGTAACTGTCCCCCTGAAATAAATACACTCTGCCCAGTAACTGTCCCCCTGAAATAAATACACTCTCCCCAGTAACTGTCCCCCTGAAATAAATACACTCTCCCCAGTAACTGTCCCCCTGAAATAAATACAATCTCCCCAGTAACTGTCCCCCTGAAATAAATACACTCTGCCCAGTAACTGTCCCACTGAAATAAATACACTCTGCCCAGTATCTGTCCCCCTGAAATAAATACACTCTGCCCAGTAACTGTCCCCCTGAAATAAATACACTCTGCCCAGTAACTGTCCCCCTGAAATAAATACACTCTGCCCAGTAACTGTCTCCCTGAAATAAATACACTCTGCCCAGTAACTGTCCCCCTGAAATAAATACACTCTGCCCAGTAACTGTCCCCTGAAATAAATACACTCTGCCCAGTAACTGTCGCCCTGAAATAAATACAATCTCCCCAGTAACTGTCCCCCGGAAATAAATACACTCTGCCCAGTAACTGTCCCCCTGAAATAAATACACTCTGCCCAGTAACTGTCTCCCTGAAATAAATACACTCTGCCCAGTAACTGTCCCCCTGAAATAAATACACTCTGCCCAGTAACTGTCCCCCTGAAATAAATACACTCTGCCCAGTAACTGTCCCCCTGAAATAAATACACTCTGCCCAGTAACTGTCCCCCTGAAATAAATACACTCTGCCCAGTAACTGTCCCCCTGAAATAAATACACTCTGCCCAGTAACTGTCCCCCTGAAATAAATACACTCTGCCCAGTAACTGTCCCCCTGAAATAAATACACTCTGCCCAGTAACTGTCCCCCTGAAATAAATACACTCTGCCCAGTAACTGTCCCCCTGAAATAAATACACTCTGCCCAGTAACTGTCTCCCTGAAATAAATACACTCTGCCCAGTAACTGTCCCCCTGAAATAAATACACTCTGCCCAGTAACTGTCCCCTGAAATAAATACACTCTGCCCAGTAACTGTCGCCCTGAAATAAATACAATCTCCCCAGTAACTGTCCCCCGGAAATAAATACACTCTGCCCAGTAACTGTCCCCCTGAAATAAATACACTCTGCCCAGTAACTGTCTCCCTGAAATAAATACACTCTGCCCAGTAACTGTCCCCCTGAAATAAATACACTCTGCCCAGTAACTGTCCCCCTGAAATAAATACACTCTGCCCAGTAACTGTCCCCCTGAAATAAATACACTCTGCCCAGTAACTGTCCCCCTGAAATAAATACACTCTGCCCAGTAACTGTCCCCCTGAAATAAATACACTCTGCCCAGTAACTGTCCCCCTGAAATAAATACACTCTGCCCAGTAACTGTCCCCCTGAAATAAATACACTCTGCCCAGTAACTGTCCCCCTGAAATAAATACACTCTGCCCAGTAACTGTCTCCCTGAAATAAATACACTCTGCCCAGTAACTGTCCCCCTGAAATAAATACACTCTGCCCAGTAACTGTCCCCCTGAAATAAATACACTCTGCCCAGTAACTGTCGCCCTGAAATAAATACAATCTCCCCAGTAACTGTCCCCCTGAAATAAATACACTCTGCCCCAGTAACTGTCCCCCTGAAATAAATACACTCTGCCCAGTAACTGTCTCCCTGAAATAAATACACTCTCCCCAGTAACTGACCCCCTGAAATAAATACACTCTGCCCAGTAACTGTCCCCCTGAAATAAATACACTCTGCCCAGTAACTGTCCCCCTGAAATAAATACACTCTCCCCAGTAACTGTCGCCCTGAAATAAATACAAACTCCCCAGTAACTGTCCCCCTGAAATAAATACACTCTGCCCAGTAACTGACCCCCTGAAATAAATACAATCTCCCCAGTAACTGTCTCCCTGAAATAAATACAATCTCCCCAGTAACTGTCTCACTGAAATAAATACAATCTCCCCAGTAACTGACCCCCTGAAATAAATACACTCTGCCCAGTAACTGTCCCCCTGAAATAAATACACTCTGCCCAGTAACTGTCCCCCTGAAATAAATACACTCTCCCCAGTAACTGTCGCCCTGAAATAAATACAATCTCCCCAGTAACTGTCCCCCTGAAATAAATACACTCTGCCCAGTAACTGTCCCCCTGAAATAAATACAATCTCCCCAGTATCTGTCTCCCTGAAATAAATACACTCTCCCCAGTAACTGTCGCCCTGAAATAAATACAATCTCCCCAGTAACTGTCCCCCTGAAATAAATACACTCTGCCCAGTAACTGTCCCCCTGAAATAAATACACTCTCCCCAGTAACTGTCGCCCTGAAATAAATACAATCTCCCCAGTAACTGTCCCCCTGAAATAAATACACTCTGCCCAGTAACTGTCCCCCTGAAATAAATACACTCTGCCCAGTAACTGTCCCCCTGAAATAAATACAATCTCCCCAGTATCTGTCTCCCTGAAATAAATACAATCTCCCCAGTAACTGTCCCCCTGAAATAAATACACTCTCCCCAGTAACTGTCCCCCTGAAATAAATACACTCTCCCCAGTAACTGTCCCCCTGAAATAAATACACTCTGCCCAGTAACTGTCCCCCTGAAATAAATACACTCTGCCCAGTAACTGTCCCCCTGAAATAAATACACTCTGCCCAGTAACTGTCCCCCTGAAATAAATACACTCTGCCCAGTAACTGTCCCCCTGAAATAAATACACTCTGCCCAGTAACTGTCTCCCTGAAATAAATACAATCTCCCCAGTAACTGTCCCCCTGAAATAAATACACTCTGCCCAGTAACTGTCCCCCTGAAATAAATACAATCTCCCCAGTAACTGTCCCCCTGAAATAAATACAATCTCCCCAGTAACTGTCTCCCTGAAATAAATACACTCTGCCCAGTAACTGTCCCCCTGAAATAAATACACTCTGCCCAGTAACTGTCCCCCTGAAATAAATACACTCTGCCCAGTAACTGTCCCCCTGAAATAAATACACTCTGCCCAGTAACTGTCCCCCTGAAATAAATACACTCTGCCCAGTAACTGTCCCCCTGAAATAAATACACTCTGCCCAGTAACTGACCCCCTGAAATAAATACAATCTCCCCAGTAACTGTCCCCCTGAAATAAATACACTCTGCCCAGTAACTGTCTCCCTGAAATAAATACAATCTCCCCAGTAACTGTCCCCCTGAAATAAATACACTCTGCCCAGTAACTGTCCCCCTGAAATAAATACAATCTCCCCAGTAACTGTCCCCCTGAAATAAATACAATCTCCCCAGTAACTGTCCCCCTGAAATAAATACACTCTGCCCAGTAACTGTCTCCCTGAAATAAATACAATCTCCCCAGTAACTGTCCCCCTGAAATAAATACACTCTGCCCAGTAACTGTCTCCCTGAAATAAATACAATCTCCCCAGTAACTGTCCCCCTGAAATAAATACACTCTGCCCAGTAACTGTCCCCCTGAAATAAATACAATCTCCCCAGTAACTGTCCCCCTGAAATAAATACAATCTCCCCAGTAACTGTCCCCCTGAAATAAATACACTCTGCCCAGTAACTGTCTCCCTGAAATAAATACAATCTCCCCAGTAACTGTCCCCCTGAAATAAATACACTCTGCCCAGTAACTGTCTCCCTGAAATAAATACAATCTCCCCAGTAACTGTCCCCCTGAAATAAATACACTCTGCCCAGTAACTGTCCCCCTGAAATAAATACAATCTCCCCAGTAACTGTCCCCCTGAAATAAATACACTCTGCCCAGTAACTGTCTCCCTGAAATAAATACACTCTGCCCAGTAACTGTCCCCCTGAAATAAATACACTCTCCCCAGTAACTGTCCCCCTGAAATAAATACACTCTGCCCAGTAACTGTCCCCCTGAAATAAATACAATCTCCCCAGTAACTGTCCCCCTGAAATAAATACACTCTGCCCAGTAACTGTCTCCCTGAAATAAATACACTCTGCCCAGTAACTGTCTCCCTGAAATAAATACAATCTCCCCAGTAACTGTCCCCCTGAAATAAATACACTCTGCCCAGTAACTGTCTCCCTGAAATAAATACACTCTGCCCAGTAACTGTCCCCCTGAAATAAATACAATCTCCCCAGTAACTGTCTCCCTGAAATAAATACACTCTGCCCAGTAACTGTCCCCCTGAAATAAATACACTCTCCCCAGTAACTGTCCCCCTGAAATAAATACACTCTGCCCAGTAACTGTCCCCCTGAAATAAATACACTCTCCCCAGTAACTGTCCCCCTGAAATAAATACACTCTGCCCAGTAACTGTCCCCCTGAAATAAATACACTCTGCCCAGTAACTGTCCCCCTGAAATAAATACACTCTGCCCAGTAACTGACCCCCTGAAATAAATACACTCTGCCCAGTAACTGTCTCCCTGAAATAAATACAATCTCCCCAGTAACTGTCCCCCTGAAATAAATACACTCTCCCCAGTAACTGTCTCCCTGAAATAAATACAATCTCCCCAGTAACTGTCCTCCTGAAATAAATACACTCTGCCCAGTAACTGTCTCCCTGAAATAAATACAATCTCCCCAGTAACTGTCCCCCTGAAATAAATACACTCTGCCCAGTAACTGTCCCCCTGAAATAAATACAATCTCCCCAGTAACTGTCCCCCTGAAATAAATACACTCTGCCCAGTAACTGTCTCCCTGAAATAAATACAATCTCCCCAGTAACTGTCCCCCTGAAATAAATACACTCTGCCCAGTAACTGTCCCCCTGAAATAAATACAATCTCCCCAGTAACTGTCCCCCTGAAATAAATACAATCTCCCCAGTAACTGTCCCCCTGAAATAAATACAATCTCCCCAGTAACTGTCCCCCTGAAATAAATACAATCTCCCCAGTAACTGTCTCCCTGAAATAAATACAATCTCCCCAGTAACTGTCCCCCTGAAATAAATACACTCTGCCCAGTAACTGTCCCCCTGAAATAAATACACTCTGCCCAGTAACTGTCCCCCTGAAATAAATACACTCTGCCCAGTAACTGTCTCCCTGAAATAAATACAATCTCCCCAGTAACTGTCTCCCTGAAATAAATACAATCTCCCCAGAAACTGTCCCCCTGAAATAAATACACTCTGCCCAGTAACTGTCTCCCTGAAATAAATACAATCTCCCCAGTAACTGTCCCCCTGAAATAAATACACTCTGCCCAGTAACTGTCCCCCTGAAATAAATACACTCTGCCCAGTAACTGTCCCCCTGAAATAAATACAATCTCCCCAGTAACTGTCCCCCTGAAATAAATACACTCTGCCCAGTAACTGTCTCCCTGAAATAAATACAATCTCCCCAGTAACTGTCCCCCTGAAATAAATACACTCTGCCCAGTAACTGTCCCCCTGAAATAAATACAATCTCCCCAGTAACTGTCCCCCTGAAATAAATACACTCTGCCCAGTAACTGTCCCCCTGAAATAAATACAATCTCCCCAGTAACTGACCCCCTGAAATAAATACAATCTCCCCAGTAACTGTCCCCCTGAAATAAATACAATCTCCCCAGTAACTGTCTCCCTGAAATAAATACACTCTGCCCAGTAACTGTCCCCCTGAAATAAATACAATCTCCCCAGTAACTGTCCCCCTGAAATAAATACAATCTCCCCAGTATCTGTCTCCCTGAAATAAATACAATCTCCCCAGTATCTGTCTCCCTGAAATAAATACACTCTCCCCAGTAACTGTCCCCCTGAAATAAATACACTCTGCCCAGTAACTGTCTCCCTGAAATAAATACAATCTCCCCAGTAACTGTCTCCCTGAAATAAATACACTCTGCCCAGTAACTGTCCCCCTGAAATAAATACAATCTCCCCAGTATCTGTCTCCCTGAAATAAATACAATCTCCCCAGTATCTGTCTCCCTGAAATAAATACACTCTGCCCAGTAACTGTCACCCTGAAATAAATACAATCTCCCCAGTATCTGTCTCCCTGAAATAAATACAATCTCCCCAGTAACTGTCCCCCTGAAATAAATACAATCTCCCCAGTATCTGTCTCCCTGAAATAAATACAATCTCCCCAGTATCTGTCTCCCTGAAATAAATACACTCTGCCCAGTAACTGTCACCCTGAAATAAATACAATCTCCCCAGTATCTGTCTCCCTGAAATAAATACAATCTCCCCAGTAACGGTCCCCCTGAAATAAATACAATCTCCCCAGTATCTGTCTCCCTGAAATAAATACAATCTCCCCAGTAACAGTCTCCCTGAAATAAATACACTCTGCCCAGTAACTGTCCCCCTGAAATAAATACAATCTCCCCAGTAACTGTCTCCCTGAAATAAATACAATCTCCCCAGTAACTGTCTCCCTGAAATAAATACACGCTCCCCAGTCACTGTCTCCCTGAAATAAATACACTCTGCCCAGTAACTGTCTCCCTGAAATAAATACACTCTGCCCAGTAACTGTCTCCCTGAAATAAATACAATCTCCCCAGTAACTGTCCCCCTGAAATAAATACACTCTGCCCAGTAACTGTCCCCCTGAAATAAATACACTCTCCCCAGTAACTGTCCCCCTGAAATAAATACACTCTGCCCAGTAACTGTCCCCCTGAAATAAATACAATCTCCCCAGTAACTGTCCCCCTGAAATAAATACACTCTGCCCAGTAACTGTCCCCCTGAAATAAATACAATCTCCCCAGTAACTGTCCCCCTGAAATAAATACACTCTCCCCAGTAACTGTCCCCCTGAAATAAATACACTCTGCCCAGTAACTGTCCCCCTGAAATAAATACAATCTCCCCAGTAACTGTCCCCCTGAAATAAATACACTCTGCCCAGTAACTGTCCCCCTGAAATAAATACACTCTCCCCAGTAACTGTCCCCCTGAAATAAATACACTCTGCCCAGTAACTGTCTCCCTGAAATAAATACACTCTCCCTAGTAACAGTCTCCCTGAAATAAATACACTCTGCCCAGTAACTGTCCCCCTGAAATAAATACACTCTGCCCAGTAACTGTCCCCCTGAAATAAATACACTCTGCCCAGTAACTGTGTCCCTGAAATAAATACACTCTCCCCAGTAACTGTCCCCCTGAAATAAATACACTCTGCCCAGTAACTGTCTCCCTGAAATAAATACAATCTCCCCAGTAACTGTCTCCCTGAAATAAATACAATCTCCCCAGTAACTGTCCCCCTGAAATAAATACAATCTCCCCAGTAACTGTCTCCCTGAAATAAATACACTCTCCCCAGTAACTGTCCCCCTGAAATAAATACACTCTGCCCAGTAACTGTCTCCCTGAAATAAATACAATGTCCCCAGTAACTGTCTCCCTGAAATAAATACACTCTCCCCAGTAACTGTCCCCCTGAAATAAATACACTCTGCCCAGTAACTGTCCCCCTGAAATAAATACACTCACCCCAGTAACTGTCCCCCTGAAATAAATACACTCTGCCCAGTAACTGTCTCCCTGAAATAAATACACTATCCCTAGTAACAGTCTCCCTGAAATAAATACACTCTGCCCAGTAACTGTCCCCCTGAAATAAATACAATCTGCCCAGTAACTGTCCCCCTGAAATAAATACACTCTGCCCAGTAACTGTCCCCCTGAAATAAATACAATCTCCCCAGTAACTGTCCCCCTGAAATAAATACACTCTCCCCAGTAACTGTCTCCCTGAAATAAATACACTCTGCCCAGTAACTGTCCCCCTGAAATAAATACAATCTCCCCAGTAACTGTCTCCCTGAAATAAATACACTCTGCCCAGTAACTGTCCCCCTGAAATAAATACAATCTCCCCAGTAACTGTCTCCCTGAAATAAATACACTCTGCCCAGTAACTGTCCCCCTGAAATAAATACAATCTCCCCAGTAACTGTCTCCCTGAAATAAATACACTCTGCCCAGTAACTGTCCCCCTGAAATAAATACAATCTCCCCAGTAACTGTCTCCCTGAAATAAATACAATCTCCCCAGTATCTGTCTCCCTGAAATAAATACAATCTCCCCAGTAACTGTCCCCCTGAAATAAATACACTCTGCCCAGTAACTGTCCCCCTGAAATAAATACAATCTCCCCAGTAACTGTCCCCCTGAAATAAATACACTCTGCCCAGTAACTGTCCCCCTGAAATAAATACAATCTCCCCAGTAACTGTCCCCCTGAAATAAATACAATCTCCCCAGTAACTGTCTCCCTGAAATAAATACACTCTCCCGAGTAACAGTCTCCCTGAAATAAATACACTCTGCCCAGTAACTGTCCCCCTGAAATAAATACACTCTGCCCAGTAACTGTCCCCCTGAAATAAATACACTCTGCCCAGTAACTGTGTCCCTGAAATAAATACACTCTCCCCAGTAACTGTCCCCCTGAAATAAATACACTCTGCCCAGTAACTGTCTCCCTGAAATAAATACAATCTCCCCAGTAACTGTCTCCCTGAAATAAATACAATCTCCCCAGTAACTGTCCCCCTGAAATAAATACAATCTCCCCAGTAACTGTCTCCCTGAAATAAATACACTCTCCCCAGTAACTGTCCCCCTGAAATAAATACACTCTGCCCAGTAACTGTCTCCCTGAAATAAATACAATGTCCCCAGTAACTGTCTCCCTGAAATAAATACACTCTCCCCAGTAACTGTCCCCCTGAAATAAATACACTCTGCCCAGTAACTGTCCCCCTGAAATAAATACACTCTCCCCAGTAACTGTCCCCCTGAAATAAATACACTCTGCCCAGTAACTGTCTCCCTGAAATAAATACACTATCCCTAGTAACAGTCTCCCTGAAATAAATACACTCTGCCCAGTAACTGTCCCCCTGAAATAAATACAATCTCCCCAGTAACTGTCCCCCTGAAATAAATACACTCTGCCCAGTAACTGTCTCCCTGAAATAAATACACTCTCCCTAGTAACAGTCTCCCTGAAATAAATACACTCTGCCCAGTAACTGTCCCCCTGAAATAAATACACTCTGCCCAGTAACTGTCCCCCTGAAATAAATACACTCTGCCCAGTAACTGTGTCCCTGAAATAAATACACTCTCCCCAATAACTGTCACCCTGTGATAAATACACTCGCCCCAGTAACTGTCTCCCTGTGATAAATACACTCTCCCCAATAACTGTCACCCTGTGATAAATACACTCGTCCCAGTAACTGTCTCCCTGTGATAAATACACTCTCCCCAGTAACAGTCTCCCTGAAATAAATACACTCTCCCCAATAACTGTCACCCTGTGATAAATACACTCGCCCCAGTAACTGTCTCCCTGTGATAAATACACACTCCCCAGTAACAGTCTCCCTGAAATAAATACACTCTCCCCAGTAACTGACTCCCTGAAATAAATACACTCTTCCCAGTAACTGTCTCCCAGAAATAAATAGACTCTCCCCAGTAATTGTCTCCCTGAAATAAATACACTCTCCCCAGTAACTGACTCCCTGTAATAAATACACACTCCACAGTTACTGTCTCTCTGTAATAAATACACTCTCCCCAGTAACTGACTCCCTGTGATAAAGGCACTGTCGCCAGTAACTGTCTCTCTGTGATAAATACACTCTCCCCAGTAACTGTGTCCCTGTAATAAATGCACTCTCCCCAGTAAATGTCTCCCTGTGATAAATACACTCGCCCCAGTAACTGTCTCCCTGTGATAAATACACTCTCCCCAGTAACTGACTCCCTGTGATAAATGCACTGTCGCCAGTAACTGTCTCTCTGTGATAAATACACTCTCCCCAGTAACTGTCTCCCTGAAATAAATACACTCTGCCCAGTAACTGTCCCCCTGAAATAAATACAATCTCCCCAGTAACTGTCTCCCTGAAATAAATACACTCTGCCCAGTAACTGTCCCCCTGAAATAAATACAATCTCCCCAGTAACTGTCTCCCTGAAATAAATACAATCTCCCCAGTATCTGTCTCCCTGAAATAAATACAATCTCCCCAGTAACTGTCCCCCTGAAATAAATACACTCTGCCCAGTAACTGTCCCCCTGAAATAAATACACTCTGCCCAGTAACTGTGTCCCTGAAATAAATACACTCTCCCCAGTAACTGTCCCCCTGAAATAAATACACTCTGCCCAGTAACTGTCTCCCTGAAATAAATACAATCTCCCCAGTAACTGTCTCCCTGAAATAAATACAATCTCCCCAGTAACTGTCCCCCTGAAATAAATACAATCTCCCCAGTAACTGTCTCCCTGAAATAAATACACTCTCCCCAGTAACTGTCCCCCTGAAATAAATACACTCTGCCCAGTAACTGTCTCCCTGAAATAAATACAATGTCCCCAGTAACTGTCTCCCTGAAATAAATACACTCTCCCCAGTAACTGTCCCCCTGAAATAAATACACTCTGCCCAGTAACTGTCCCCCTGAAATAAATACACTCTCCCCAGTAACTGTCCCCCTGAAATAAATACACTCTGCCCAGTAACTGTCTCCCTGAAATAAATACACTATCCCTAGTAACAGTCTCCCTGAAATAAATACACTCTGCCCAGTAACTGTCCCCCTGAAATAAATACAATCTCCCCAGTAACTGTCCCCCTGAAATAAATACACTCTGCCCAGTAACTGTCTCCCTGAAATAAATACACTCTCCCTAGTAACAGTCTCCCTGAAATAAATACACTCTGCCCAGTAACTGTCCCCCTGAAATAAATACACTCTGCCCAGTAACTGTCCCCCTGAAATAAATACACTCTGCCCAGTAACTGTGTCCCTGAAATAAATACACTCTCCCCAATAACTGTCACCCTGTGATAAATACACTCGCCCCAGTAACTGTCTCCCTGTGATAAATACACTCTCCCCAATAACTGTCACCCTGTGATAAATACACTCGTCCCAGTAACTGTCTCCCTGTGATAAATACACTCTCCCCAGTAACAGTCTCCCTGAAATAAATACACTCTCCCCAATAACTGTCACCCTGTGATAAATACACTCGCCCCAGTAACTGTCTCCCTGTGATAAATACACACTCCCCAGTAACAGTCTCCCTGAAATAAATACACTCTCCCCAGTAACTGACTCCCTGAAATAAATACACTCTTCCCAGTAACTGTCTCCCAGAAATAAATAGACTCTCCCCAGTAATTGTCTCCCTGAAATAAATACACTCTCCCCAGTAACTGACTCCCTGTAATAAATACACACTCCACAGTTACTGTCTCTCTGTAATAAATACACTCTCCCCAGTAACTGACTCCCTGTGATAAAGGCACTGTCGCCAGTAACTGTCTCTCTGTGATAAATACACTCTCCCCAGTAACTGTGTCCCTGTAATAAATGCACTCTCCCCAGTAAATGTCTCCCTGTGATAAATACACTCGCCCCAGTAACTGTCTCCCTGTGATAAATACACTCTCCCCAGTAACTGACTCCCTGTGATAAATGCACTGTCGCCAGTAACTGTCTCTCTGTGATAAATACACTCTCCCCAGTAACTGTGTCCCTGTAATAAATACACTCTCCCCAGTAACTGACTCCCTGTGATAAATGCACTGTCGCCAGTAACTGTCTCTCTGTGATAAATACACTCTCCCCAGTAACTGTGTCCCTGTAATAAATACACTCTCCCCAGTAAATGTCTCCCTGTGATAAATACACTCGCCCCAGTAACTGTCTCCCTGTGATAAATACACTCTCCCCAGTAACAGTCTCCCTGAAATAAATACACTCTCCCCAGTAACTGTCTCCCAGAAATAAATACACTCTCCCCAGTAACTGTCTCCCTGTAATAAATACACTCTCCCCAGTAATTGTCTCCCTGAAATAAATACACTCTCCCCAGTAACTGTCTCCCTGTAATAAATACACTCTCCCCAGTAACTGACTCCCTGTAATAAATACACTCTCCCCAGTAAATGTCTCCCTATAATAAATACATGCTCCCCAGTAACTGTCTCCCTGTGATAAATACAATCACCCCAGTAACTGTCTCCCTGTGTTAAATACACACTCCCCAGTAAATGTCTCCCTATAATAACTACATGCTCCCCAGTAACTGTCTCCCTGTGATAAATACAATCACCCCAGTAACTATCTCCCTGTGATAAATACACTCTTCCCACTAACTGTCTCCCAGTGATAAATACACACTCCCCAGTAACTGTCTCCCTGTCATAACTACACTCTCCCCAGTAACTGTCTCCCAGTGATAAATACACACTCCCCACTAACTGTCTTCTTGTAATAAATACAGTCCCCAGTAACTGTCTCCCTGTAATAAATACACACTCCCCAGTAACTGTGTATCCTTGTAATAAATACACACGCCCCAGTAACAGTCTACCTGTAATAAATTCTCACTCCCCAGTAACTGTCTATCCCTGTAATAAATACACACTCCCCAGTAACTGTCTCCCTGTAATAAATACACACTCCCCAGTAACTGTGTATCCTTGTAATAAATACACACTCCCCAGTAACAGTCTACCTGTAATAAATTCTCCCTCCCCAGTAACTGTCTATCCCTGTAATAAATACACACTCCCCAGTAACTGTCTCCCTATTATAAATACACACTCCTCAGTAACTGTCTCCCTGTAATAAATACACACTCCGCAGTAACTGTCTATGCCTGTAATAAATACACACTCCCCAGTAACTGTCTCCCTGTAATAAATACACACTCCCCACTAACTGTGTATCCCTGTAATAAATACACACTCCCCAGTCACTGCCTCCCTGTAAGAAATACACACTCCCCAGACACTGTCTCCCTGTAATAAATACACACTCCCCAGTAACTGTCTCCCTGTAATAAATACACACTCCACAGTTACTGTCTATTCTTGTAATAAATACACACTCCCCAGTAACTGTCTCCCTGTAATAAATACACACTCCCCAGTAACTGTCTCCCTGTAATAAATACACACGCCCCACTAACTGTCTATCCCTGTAATAAATACACACTCCCCAGTAACTGTCTCCCTGTAATAAATACACACACCCCAATAACTGTCTCCCTATAATATATACACACTCCCCAGTAACTTTCTATCCCAGTAATAAATACACACTCCCCAGTAACTGTCTCCCTGTAATAAATACACACTCCCCAGTAACTGTCTCCCTATTATAAATACACACTCCTCAGCAACTGTCTCCCTGTAATAAATACACACTCCGCAGTAACTGTCTATGCCTGTAATAAATACACACTCCCCAGTAACTGTCTCCCTGTAATAAATACACACTCCCCACTAACTGTGTATCCCTGTAATAAATACACACTCCCCAGTCACTGCCTCCCTGTAAGAAATACACACTCCCCAGACACTGTCTCCCTGTAATAAATACACACTCCCCAGTAACTGTCTCCCTGTAATAAATACACACTCCACAGTTACTGTCTATTCTTGTAATAAATACACACTCCCCAGTAACTGTCTCCCTGAAATAAATACACTCTCCCCAGTAACTGTCCCCCTGAAATAAATACACTCTGCCCAGTAACTGTCTCCCTGAAATAAATACAATGTCCCCAGTAACTGTCTCCCTGAAATAAATACACTATCCCTAGTAACAGTCTCCCTGAAATAAATACACTCTGCCCAGTAACTGTCCCCCTGAAATAAATACAATCTCCCCAGTAACTGTCCCCCTGAAATAAATACACTCTGCCCAGTAACTGTCTCCCTGAAATAAATACACTCTCCCTAGTAACAGTCTCCCTGAAATAAATACACTCTGCCCAGTAACTGTCCCCCTGAAATAAATACACTCTGCCCAGTAACTGTCCCCCTGAAATAAATACACTCTGCCCAGTAACTGTGTCCCTGAAATAAATACACTCTCCCCAATAACTGTCACCCTGTGATAAATACACTCGCCCCAGTAACTGTCTCCCTGTGATAAATACACTCTCCCCAATAACTGTCACCCTGTGATAAATACACTCGTCCCAGTAACTGTCTCCCTGTGATAAATACACTCTCCCCAGTAACAGTCTCCCTGAAATAAATACACTCTCCCCAATAACTGTCACCCTGTGATAAATACACTCGCCCCAGTAACTGTCTCCCTGTGATAAATACACACTCCCCAGTAACAGTCTCCCTGAAATAAATACACTCTCCCCAGTAACTGACTCCCTGAAATAAATACACTCTTCCCAGTAACTGTCTCCCAGAAATAAATAGACTCACCCCAGTAATTGTCTCCCTGAAATAAATACACTCTCCCCAGTAACTGACTCCCTGTAATAAATACACACTCCACAGTTACTGTCTCTCTGTAATAAATACACTCTCCCCAGTAACTGACTCCCTGTGATAAAGGCACTGTCGCCAGTAACTGTCTCTCTGTGATAAATACACTCTCCCCAGTAACTGTGTCCCTGTAATAAATGCACTCTCCCCAGTAAATGTCTCCCTGTGATAAATACACTCGCCCCAGTAACTGTCTCCCTGTGATAAATACACTCTCCCCAGTAACTGACTCCCTGTGATAAATGCACTGTCGCCAGTAACTGTCTCTCTGTGATAAATACACTCTCCCCAGTAACTGTGTCCCTGTAATAAATACACTCTCCCCAGTAACTGACTCCCTGTGATAAATGCACTGTCGCCAGTAACTGTCTCTCTGTGATAAATACACTCTCCCCAGTAACTGTGTCCCTGTAATAAATACACTCTCCCCAGTAAATGTCTCCCTGTGATAAATACACTCGCCCCAGTAACTGTCTCCCTGTGATAAATACACTCTCCCCAGTAACAGTCTCCCTGAAATAAATACACTCTCCCCAGTAACTGTCTCCCAGAAATAAATACACTCTCCCCAGTAACTGTCTCCCTGTAATAAATACACTCTCCCCAGTAATTGTCTCCCTGAAATAAATACACTCTCCCCAGTAACTGTCTCCCTGTAATAAATACACTCTCCCCAGTAACTGACTCCCTGTAATAAATACACTCTCCCCAGTAAATGTCTCCCTATAATAAATACATGCTCCCCAGTAACTGTCTCCCTGTGATAAATACAATCACCCCAGTAACTGTCTCCCTGTGTTAAATACACACTCCCCAGTAAATGTCTCCCTATAATAACTACATGCTCCCCAGTAACTGTCTCCCTGTGATAAATACAATCACCCCAGTAACTGTCTCCCTGTGATAAATACACTCTTCCCACTAACTGTCTCCCAGTGATAAATACACACTCCCCAGTAACTGTCTCCCTGTCATAACTACACTCTCCCCAGTAACTGTCTCCCAGTGATAAATACACACTCCCCACTAACTGTCTTCTTGTGATAAATACAGTCCCCAGTAACTGTCTCCCTGTAATAAATACACACTCCCCAGTAACTGTGTATCCTTGTAATAAATACACACGCCCCAGTAACAGTCTACCTGTAATAAATTCTCACTCCCCAGTAACTGTCTATCCCTGTAATAAATACACACTCCCCAGTAACTGTCTCCCTGTAATAAATACACACTCCCCAGTAACTGTCTCCCTGTAATAAATACACACTCCCCAGTAACTGTGTATCCTTGTAATAAATACACACTCCCCAGTAACAGTCTACCTGTAATAAATTCTCCCTCCCCAGTAACTGTCTATCCCTGTAATAAATACACACTCCCCAGTAACTGTCTCCCTATTATAAATACACACTCCTCAGTAACTGTCTCCCTGTAATAAATACACACTCCGCAGTAACTGTCTATGCCTGTAATAAATACACACTCCCCAGTAACTGTCTCCCTGTAATAAATACACACTCCCCACTAACTGTGTATCCCTGTAATAAATACACACTCCCCAGTCACTGCCTCCCTGTAAGAAATACACACTCCCCAGACACTGTCTCCCTGTAATAAATACACACTCCCCAGTAACTGTCTCCCTGTAATAAATACACACTCCACAGTTACTGTCTATTCTTGTAATAAATACACACTCCCCAGTAACTGTCTCCCTGTAATAAATACACACTCCCCAGTAACTGTCTCCCTGTAATAAATACACACGCCCCACTAACTGTCTATCCCTGTAATAAATACACACTCCCCAGTAACTGTCTCCCTGTAATAAATACACACACCCCAATAACTGTCTCCCTATAATATATACACACTCCCCAGTAACTTTCTATCCCAGTAATAAATACACACTCCCCAGTAACTGTCTCCCTGTAATAAATACACACTCCCCAGTAACTGTCTCCCTATTATAAATACACACTCCTCAGTAACTGTCTCCCTGTAATAAATACACACTCCGCAGTAACTGTCTATGCCTGTAATAAATACACACTCCCCAGTAACTGTCTCCCTGTAATAAATACACACTCCCCACTAACTGTGTATCCCTGTAATAAATACACACTCCCCAGTCACTGCCTCCCTGTAAGAAATACACACTCCCCAGACACTGTCTCCCTGTAATAAATACACACTCCCCAGTAACTGTCTCCCTGTAAGAAATACACACTCCACAGTTACTGTCTATTCTTGTAATAAATACACACTCCCCAGTAACTGTCTCCCTGAAATAAATACACTCTCCCCAGTAACTGTCCCCCTGAAATAAATACACTCTGCCCAGTAACTGTCTCCCTGAAATAAATACAATGTCCCCAGTAACTGTCTCCCTGAAATAAATACACTCTCCCCAGTAACTGTCCCCCTGAAATAAATACACTCTGCCCAGTAACTGTCCCCCTGAAATAAATACACTCTCCCCAGTAACTGTCCCCCTGAAATAAATACACTCTGCCCAGTAACTGTCTCCCTGAAATAAATACACTATCCCTAGTAACAGTCTCCCTGAAATAAATACACTCTGCCCAGTAACTGTCCCCCTGAAATAAATACAATCTGCCCAGTAACTGTCCCCCTGAAATAAATACACTCTGCCCAGTAACTGTCCCCCTGAAATAAATACAATCTCCCCAGTAACTGTCCCCCTGAAATAAATACACTCTCCCCAGTAACTGTCTCCCTGAAATAAATACACTCTGCCCAGTAACTGTCCCCCTGAAATAAATACAATCTCCCCAGTAACTGTCTCCCTGAAATAAATACACTCTGCCCAGTAACTGTCCCCCTGAAATAAATACAATCTCCCCAGTAACTGTCTCCCTGAAATAAATACACTCTGCCCAGTAACTGTCCCCCTGAAATAAATACAATCTCCCCAGTAACTGTCTCCCTGAAATAAATACACTCTGCCCAGTAACTGTCCCCCTGAAATAAATACAATCTCCCCAGTAACTGTCTCCCTGAAATAAATACAATCTCCCCAGTATCTGTCTCCCTGAAATAAATACAATCTCCCCAGTAACTGTCCCCCTGAAATAAATACACTCTGCCCAGTAACTGTCCCCCTGAAATAAATACAATCTCCCCAGTAACTGTCCCCCTGAAATAAATACACTCTGCCCAGTAACTGTCCCCCTGAAATAAATACAATCTCCCCAGTAACTGTCCCCCTGAAATAAATACAATCTCCCCAGTAACTGTCTCCCTGAAATAAATACACTCTCCCTAGTAACAGTCTCCCTGAAATAAATACACTCTGCCCAGTAACTGTCCCCCTGAAATAAATACACTCTGCCCAGTAACTGTCCCCCTGAAATAAATACACTCTGCCCAGTAACTGTGTCCCTGAAATAAATACACTCTCCCCAGTAACTGTCCCCCTGAAATAAATACACTCTGCCCAGTAACTGTCTCCCTGAAATAAATACAATCTCCCCAGTAACTGTCTCCCTGAAATAAATACAATCTCCCCAGTAACTGTCCCCCTGAAATAAATACAATCTCCCCAGTAACTGTCTCCCTGAAATAAATACACTCTCCCCAGTAACTGTCCCCCTGAAATAAATACACTCTGCCCAGTAACTGTCTCCCTGAAATAAATACAATGTCCCCAGTAACTGTCTCCCTGAAATAAATACACTCTCCCCAGTAACTGTCCCCCTGAAATAAATACACTCTGCCCAGTAACTGTCCCCCTGAAATAAATACACTCTCCCCAGTAACTGTCCCCCTGAAATAAATACACTCTGCCCAGTAACTGTCTCCCTGAAATAAATACACTATCCCTAGTAACAGTCTCCCTGAAATAAATACACTCTGCCCAGTAACTGTCCCCCTGAAATAAATACAATCTCCCCAGTAACTGTCCCCCTGAAATAAATACACTCTGCCCAGTAACTGTCTCCCTGAAATAAATACACTCTCCCTAGTAACAGTCTCCCTGAAATAAATACACTCTGCCCAGTAACTGTCCCCCTGAAATAAATACACTCTGCCCAGTAACTGTCCCCCTGAAATAAATACACTCTGCCCAGTAACTGTGTCCCTGAAATAAATACACTCTCCCCAATAACTGTCACCCTGTGATAAATACACTCGCCCCAGTAACTGTCTCCTTGTGATAAATACACTCTCCCCAATAACTGTCACCCTGTGATAAATACACTCGTCCCAGTAACTGTCTCCCTGTGATAAATACACTCTCCCCAGTAACAGTCTCCCTGAAATAAATACACTCTCCCTAATAACTGTCACCCTGTGATAAATACACTCGCCCCAGTAACTGTCTCCCTGTGATAAATACACACTCCCCAGTAACAGTCTCCCTGAAATAAATACACTCTCCCCAGTAACTGACTCCCTGAAATAAATACACTCTTCCCAGTAACTGTCTCCCAGAAATAAATAGACTCTCCCCAGTAATTGTCTCCCTGAAATAAATACACTCTCCCCAGTAACTGACTCCCTGTAATAAATACACACTCCACAGTTACTGTCTCTCTGTAATAAATACACTCTCCCCAGTAACTGACTCCCTGTGATAAAGGCACTGTCGCCAGTAACTGTCTCTCTGTGATAAATACACTCTCCCCAGTAACTGTGTCCCTGTAATAAATGCACTCTCCCCAGTAAATGTCTCCCTGTGATAAATACACTCGCCCCAGTAACTGTCTCCCTGTGATAAATACACTCTCCCCAGTAACTGACTCCCTGTGATAAATGCACTGTCGCCAGTAACTGTCTCTCTGTGATAAATACACTCTCCCCAGTAACTGTGTCCCTGTAATAAATACACTCTCCCCAGTAACTGACTCCCTGTGATAAATGCACTGTCGCCAGTAACTGTCTCTCTGTGATAAATACACTCTCCCCAGTAACTGTGTCCCTGTAATAAATACACTCTCCCCAGTAAATGTCTCCCTGTGATAAATACACTCGCCCCAGTAACTGTCTCCCTGTGATAAATACACTCTCCCCAGTAACAGTCTCCCTGAAATAAATACACTCTCCCCAGTAACTGTCTCCCAGAAATAAATACACTCTCCCCAGTAACTGTCTCCCTGTAATAAATACACTCTCCCCAGTAATTGTCTCCCTGAAATAAATACACTCTCCCCAGTAACTGTCTCCCTGTAATAAATACACACTCCCCACTAACTGTGTATCCCTGTAATAAATACACACTCCCCAGTCACTGCCTCCCTGTAAGAAATACACACTCCCCAGACACTGTCTCCCTGTAATAAATACACACTCCCCAGTAACTGTCTCCCTGTAAGAAATACACACTCCACAGTTACTGTCTATTCTTGTAATAAATACACACTCCCCAGTAACTGTCTCCCTGAAATAAATACACTCTCCCCAGTAACTGTCCCCCTGAAATAAATACACTCTGCCCAGTAACTGTCTCCCTGAAATAAATACAATGTCCCCAGTAACTGTCTCCCTGAAATAAATACACTCTCCCCAGTAACTGTCCCCCTGAAATAAATACACTCTGCCCAGTAACTGTCCCCCTGAAATAAATACACTCTCCCCAGTAACTGTCCCCCTGAAATAAATACACTCTGCCCAGTAACTGTCTCCCTGAAATAAATACACTATCCCTAGTAACAGTCTCCCTGAAATAAATACACTCTGCCCAGTAACTGTCCCCCTGAAATAAATACAATCTGCCCAGTAACTGTCCCCCTGAAATAAATACACTCTGCCCAGTAACTGTCCCCCTGAAATAAATACAATCTCCCCAGTAACTGTCCCCCTGAAATAAATACACTCTCCCCAGTAACTGTCTCCCTGAAATAAATACACTCTGCCCAGTAACTGTCCCCCTGAAATAAATACAATCTCCCCAGTAACTGTCTCCCTGAAATAAATACACTCTGCCCAGTAACTGTCCCCCTGAAATAAATACAATCTCCCCAGTAACTGTCTCCCTGAAATAAATACACTCTGCCCAGTAACTGTCCCCCTGAAATAAATACAATCTCCCCAGTAACTGTCTCCCTGAAATAAATACACTCTGCCCAGTAACTGTCCCCCTGAAATAAATACAATCTCCCCAGTAACTGTCTCCCTGAAATAAATACAATCTCCCCAGTAATTGTCTCCCTGAAATAAATACACTCTCCCCAGTAACTGTCTCCCTGTAATAAATACACTCTCCCCAGTAATTGTCTCCCTGAAATAAATACACTCTCCCCAGTAACTGTCTCCCTGTAATAAATACACTCTCCCCAGTAACTGACTCCCTGTAATAAATACACTCTCCCCAGTAAATGTCTCCCTATAATAAATACATGCTCCCCAGTAACTGTCTCCCTGTGATAAATACAATCACCCCAGTAACTGTCTCCCTGTGTTAAATACACACTCCCCAGTAAATGTCTCCCTATAATAACTACATGCTCCCCAGTAACTGTCTCCCTGTGATAAATACAATCACCCCAGTAACTGTCTCCCTGTGATAAATACACTCTTCCCACTAACTGTCTCCCAGTGATAAATACACACTCCCCAGTAACTGTCTCCCTGTCATAACTACACTCTCCCCAGTAACTGTCTCCCAGTGATAAATACACACTCCCCACTAACTGTCTTCTTGTGATAAATACAGTCCCCAGTAACTGTCTCCCTGTAATAAATACACACTCCCCAGTAACTGTGTATCCTTGTAATAAATACACACGCCCCAGTAACAGTCTACCTGTAATAAATTCTCACTCCCCAGTAACTGTCTATCCCTGTAATAAATACACACTCCCCAGTAACTGTCTCCCTGTAATAAATACACACTCCCCAGTAACTGTCTCCCTGTAATAAATACACACTCCCCAGTAACTGTGTATCCTTGTAATAAATACACACTCCCCAGTAACAGTCTACCTGTAATAAATTCTCCCTCCCCAGTAACTGTCTATCCCTGTAATAAATACACACTCCCCAGTAACTGTCTCCCTATTATAAATACACACTCCTCAGTAACTGTCTCCCTGTAATAAATACACACTCCGCAGTAACTGTCTATGCCTGTAATAAATACACACTCCCCAGTAACTGTCTCCCTGTAATAAATACACACTCCCCACTAACTGTGTATCCCTGTAATAAATACACACTCCCCAGTCACTGCCTCCCTGTAAGAAATACACACTCCCCAGACACTGTCTCCCTGTAATAAATACACACTCCCCAGTAACTGTCTCCCTGTAATAAATACACACTCCACAGTTACTGTCTATTCTTGTAATAAATACACACTCCCCAGTAACTGTCTCCCTGTAATAAATACACACTCCCCAGTAACTGTCTCCCTGTAATAAATACACACGCCCCACTAACTGTCTATCCCTGTAATAAATACACACTCCCCAGTAACTGTCTCCCTGTAATAAATACACACACCCCAATAACTGTCTCCCTATAATATATACACACTCCCCAGTAACTTTCTATCCCAGTAATAAATACACACTCCCCAGTAACTGTCTCCCTGTAATAAATACACACTCCCCAGTAACTGTCTCCCTATTATAAATACACACTCCTCAGTAACTGTCTCCCTGTAATAAATACACACTCCGCAGTAACTGTCTATGCCTGTAATAAATACACACTCCCCAGTAACTGTCTCCCTGTAATAAATACACACTCCCCACTAACTGTGTATCCCTGTAATAAATACACACTCCCCAGTCACTGCCTCCCTGTAAGAAATACACACTCCCCAGACACTGTCTCCCTGTAATAAATACACACTCCCCAGTAACTGTCTCCCTGTAAGAAATACACACTCCACAGTTACTGTCTATTCTTGTAATAAATACACACTCCCCAGTAACTGTCTCCCTGAAATAAATACACTCTCCCCAGTAACTGTCCCCCTGAAATAAATACACTCTGCCCAGTAACTGTCTCCCTGAAATAAATACAATGTCCCCAGTAACTGTCTCCCTGAAATAAATACACTCTCCCCAGTAACTGTCCCCCTGAAATAAATACACTCTGCCCAGTAACTGTCCCCCTGAAATAAATACACTCTCCCCAGTAACTGTCCCCCTGAAATAAATACACTCTGCCCAGTAACTGTCTCCCTGAAATAAATACACTATCCCTAGTAACAGTCTCCCTGAAATAAATACACTCTGCCCAGTAACTGTCCCCCTGAAATAAATACAATCTGCCCAGTAACTGTCCCCCTGAAATAAATACACTCTGCCCAGTAACTGTCCCCCTGAAATAAATACAATCTCCCCAGTAACTGTCCCCCTGAAATAAATACACTCTCCCCAGTAACTGTCTCCCTGAAATAAATACACTCTGCCCAGTAACTGTCCCCCTGAAATAAATACAATCTCCCCAGTAACTGTCTCCCTGAAATAAATACACTCTGCCCAGTAACTGTCCCCCTGAAATAAATACAATCTCCCCAGTAACTGTCTCCCTGAAATAAATACACTCTGCCCAGTAACTGTCCCCCTGAAATAAATACAATCTCCCCAGTAACTGTCTCCCTGAAATAAATACACTCTGCCCAGTAACTGTCCCCCTGAAATAAATACAATCTCCCCAGTAACTGTCTCCCTGAAATAAATACAATCTCCCCAGTATCTGTCTCCCTGAAATAAATACAATCTCCCCAGTAACTGTCCCCCTGAAATAAATACACTCTGCCCAGTAACTGTCCCCCTGAAATAAATACAATCTCCCCAGTAACTGTCCCCCTGAAATAAATACACTCTGCCCAGTAACTGTCCCCCTGAAATAAATACAATCTCCCCAGTAACTGTCCCCCTGAAATAAATACAATCTCCCCAGTAACTGTCTCCCTGAAATAAATACACTCTCCCTAGTAACAGTCTCCCTGAAATAAATACACTCTGCCCAGTAACTGTCCCCCTGAAATAAATACACTCTGCCCAGTAACTGTCCCCCTGAAATAAATACACTCTGCCCAGTAACTGTGTCCCTGAAATAAATACACTCTCCCCAGTAACTGTCCCCCTGAAATAAATACACTCTGCCCAGTAACTGTCTCCCTGAAATAAATACAATCTCCCCAGTAACTGTCTCCCTGAAATAAATACAATCTCCCCAGTAACTGTCCCCCTGAAATAAATACAATCTCCCCAGTAACTGTCTCCCTGAAATAAATACACTCTCCCCAGTAACTGTCCCCCTGAAATAAATACACTCTGCCCAGTAACTGTCTCCCTGAAATAAATACAATGTCC
>NW_027141789.1:0-61738 GCF_036365525.1 Heterodontus francisci
GGATACGGGGAGTGGGGACGGGGAGTGGGGACGGGGAGTGGGGACGGGGAGTGGATTCGGGGAGTGGATACGGGGAGTGGATACGGGGAGTGAGGACGGGGAGTGGATATGGGGAGTGGATACGGGGAGTGGATACGGGGAGTGGGGATGGGGAGTGGATACGGGGAGTGGATACGGGGAGTGGACACGGGGAATGGGGACGCGGAGTGGATACGGGGAGTGGGGACGGGGAGTGGGGACGGGGAGTGCGGACGGGGAGTGCGGACGGGGAGTGGGGACTGTGAGTGGGGACGGTGAGTGGGGACGGTGAGTGGAGACGGGGAGCGGGGACGGGGAGCGGGGACGGGGAGCGGGAACGGTGAGCGGGAACGAGGAGCGAAAACGAGGAGCGGGGACGAGGAGCGGGGACGGGGAGTGGGGACGGGGAGTGGGGACGGGGAGCGGGGACGGCGAGCGGGGACGGCGAGCGGGGCCGGGGAGCGGGGACGGGGAGCGGGGACGGGGAGTGGGGACGGGGATTGGTGACGGGGTGTGGGGACGGGGTGTGGGGACGGAGAGTGGGGACGGAGAGTGGGGACGGAGAGTGGGGACAGGGAGTGGGGACGGTGAGTGGGGATGGGGACTGGGGACGGGGAGTGGGGACGGGGAGTGGGAACGGGGAGTGGGGACGGGGAGTGGGGACGGGGAGTGGATTCGGGGAGCGGATACGGGGAGTGGGGACGGGGAGTGGGGACGGGGAGTGGGGACGGGGAGAGGGGACGGGGAGAGGGGACGGGGAGAGGGGACGGGGAGTGGGGAGGTGGAGTGGGGACGGGGAGTGGCTACATTGAGTGGGGACGGGGAGTGGGGACGGGGAGCGTGGACGGGGAGCGGGGACGGGGTGCGGGGACGGTGAGCTGGAACGACTAGTGGGGACGGGCAGTGGGGACGGGGAGTGGGGACGGGGAGTGGGGACGGGGAGTGGGGACGGAGAGTGGGGACGGTGAGTGGGGACGTGGAGTGGGGACGTGGAGTTGGGACGGGGAGTGGGGACGGGGAGTGGGGACGGGGAGTGGGGACGGAGAGTGGATACGGGGAGTGGATACGGGGAGTGAGGATGGGGAGTGGATACGGGGAGTGGATACGGGGAGTGGGGATGGGGAGTGGGGACGAGGAGTGGGGACGGGGAGTGGGGACGGGGAGTGGATTCGGGGAGTGGATACGGGGAGTGGATACGGGGAGTGAGGACGGGGAGTGGATACGGGGAGTGGATACGGGGAGTGGATACGGGGAGTGGGGATGGTGAGTGGGGATGGTGAGTGGGGACGGGGAGTGGGGACGGGGAGTGGGGACGGGGAGTGGGGACGGGGAGAGGGGACGGGGAGAGGGGACGGGGAGAGGGGACGGGGAGTGGGGACGGGGAGTAGGGACGGGGAGTGGGGACGGGGAGTGGGTACGGGGAGTGGGGACGGGGAGTGGGGACGGTGAGTGACGACACTGAGTGGGGACGGGGAGTGGGGACGGGGAGTGGATACGGGGAGTGGATACGGGGAGTGGATACGGGGGGTGGAAACGGGGAATGGGGACGCGGAGTGGATACGGGGAGTGGGGAAGGGGAGTGCGGACGGGGAGTGCGGACGGGGCGTGGGGACGGTGAGTGGGGACGGTGAGTGGGGACGGTGAGTGGAGACGGTGAGTGGGGACGGGGAGCGGGGACGGGGAGCGGGGACGGGGAGCGGGGACGGGGAGCGGGGACGGGGAGCGGGAACGGTGAGCGGGAACGAGGAGCGAAAACGAGGAGCGTGGACGAGGAGCGGGGACGGGGAGTGGGGACGGGGAGTGGGGACGGGGAGCGGGGACGGGGAGTGGGGACGGGGAGTTTGGACGGGGTGTGGGGACGGGGTGTGGGGACGGGGAGTGGGGACGGGGAGTGGGGCCGGGGAGAGGGGACGGGGTGTGGGGACGGGGTGTGGGGACGGGGAGTGGGGACGGGCAGTGGGGACAGGGAGTGGGGACGGGGAGTGGATTCGGGGAGTGGATACGGGGAGTGGATTCGGGGAGTGGATATGGGGAGTGGATACGGGGAGTGGCTACGGGGAGTTGGGGACGGGGAGTGGGGACGGGGAGTGGGGACGGGGAGTGGGGAAGGGGAGAGGGGACGGGGAGAGGGGACGGGGAGTGGGGACGGGGAGTGGGGACGGGGAGTGGGGACGGGGAGTGGGGACGGGGCGTGGGGACGGGGAGTGGGGACGGTGAGTGGATTCGGGGAGTGGATACGGTGAGCGGGAACGAGGAGCGAAAACGAGGAGTGGGAACGGGCAGTGGCAACGGGCAGTGGCTACATTGAGTGGGGACGGGGAGTGGGGACGGTGAGTGGGGACGGAGAGTGGGGACGGAGAGTGGGGACGGAGAGTGGAGTCGGAGAGTGGGGACGGAGAGTGGGGACGGAGAGTGGGGACGGGGAGTGGGGACGGGGAGTGGGGACGGGGAGTGGGGACGGGGAGTGGGGACGGAGAGTGGGGACGGAGAGTGGGGACGGGGAGTGGGGACGGGGAGTGGGGACGGAGAGTGGGGACGGAGAGTGGGGACGGAGAGTGGGGACGGTGAGTGGGGACGGAGAGTGGGGACGGAGAGTGGGGACGGAGAGTGGGGACGGGGAGTGGGGACGGTGAGTGGGGACGGGGAGTGGGGACGGGGAGTGGGGACGGGGAGTGGGGCCGGGGAGAGGGGACGGGGAGAGGGGACGGGGAGTGGGGACGGGGAGTGGGGACGGGGAGTGGGGACGGGGAGTGGGGCCGGGGAGATGGGTAGGGGAGTGGGGATGGAGAGTGGGGACGGGGAGTGGGGACGGGGAGTGGGGAGGGGGAGTGGGGACGGGGAGTGGGGATGGGGAGAGGGGACGGGGAGAGGGGACGGGGAGTGGGGACGGGGAGTGGGGACGGGGCGTGGGGACGGGGAGTGGATACGGGGAGTGGATACGGTGAGCGGGAACGAGGAGCGAAAACGAGGAGTGGGAACGGGCAGTGGGGACGGGCAGTGGCTACATTGAGTGGGGACGGGGAGTGGGGACGGTGAGTGGGGACGGAGAGTGGGGATGGAGAGTGGGGACGGAGAGTGGGGACGGAGAGTGGGGTCGGAGAGTGGGGTCGGGGAGTGGGGACGGGGAGTGGGGACGGAGAGTGGGGACGGAGAGTGGGGATGGAGAGTGGGGACGGGGAGTGGGGACGGGGAGTGGGGACGGGGAGTGTGGACGGGGGGTGGGGACGGGGAGTGGGGACGGGGAGTGGGGACGGAGAGTGGGGACGGAGAGTGGGGACGGTGAGTGGGGACGGAGAGTGGGGACGGAGAGTGGGGACGGGGAGTGGGGACGGGGAGTGGGGACGGGGAGTGGGGACGGGGAGTGGGGACGGTGAGTGGGGAAGGGGAGTGGGGACGGTGAGTGGGGACGGGGAGCGGGAACGGGGAGAGGGGACGGGGAGCGGGGACGGGGAGCGGGGACGGGGAGCGGGGACGGGGAGCGGGGACGGGGAGCAGGGACGGGGAGCGGGGACGGGGAGCGGGGACGGAGAGCGGGGACGGGGTGCGGGGACGGTGAGCTGGAACGAGGAGCGGGAACGAGGAGTGGGGACGGGCAGTGGGGACGGGCAGTGGGGACGGGCAGTGGCTACATTGAGTGGGGACGGGGAGTGAGAACCGTGAGTGGGGACGGTGAGTGGGGACGGTGAGTGGGGACCGAGAGTGGGGACCGAGAGTGGGGACCGAGAGTGGGGACGGAGAGTGGGGACGGGGAGATGGGTAGGGGAGTGGGGAACGGCGAGTGGGGACGGCGATTGGGGACGGCGATTGGGGACGGGGCGTGGGGACGGGGCGTGGGGACGGGGAGTGGGGACGGTGAGTGGATTCGGGGAGTGGATACGGTGAGCGGGAACGAGGAGCGAAAACGAGGAGTGGGAACGGGCAGTGGGGACGGGCAGTGGCTACATTGAGTGGGGACGGGGAGTGGGGACGGTGAGTGGGGACGGAGAGTGGGGACGGGGAGTGTGGACGGGGGGTGGGGACGGGGAGTGGGGACGGGGAGTGGGGACGGAGAGTGGGGACGGAGAGTGGGGACGGTGAGTGGGGACGGAGAGTGGGGACGGAGAGTGGGGACGGGGAGTGGGGACGGGGAGTGGGGACGGGGAGTGGGGACGGGGAGTGGGGACGGTGAGTGGGGAAGGGGAGTGGGGACGGTGAGTGGGGACGGGGAGCGGGAACGGGGAGAGGGGACGGGGAGCGGGGACGGGGAGCGGGGACGGGGAGCGGGGACGGGGAGCGGGGACGGGGAGCAGGGACGGGGAGCGGGGACGGGGAGCGGGGACGGAGAGCGGGGACGGGGTGCGGGGACGGTGAGCTGGAACGAGGAGCGGGAACGAGGAGTGGGGACGGGCAGTGGGGACGGGCAGTGGGGACGGGCAGTGGCTACATTGAGTGGGGACGGGGAGTGAGAACCGTGAGTGGGGACGGTGAGTGGGGACGGTGAGTGGGGACCGAGAGTGGGGACCGAGAGTGGGGACCGAGAGTGGGGACGGAGAGTGGGGACGGGGAGATGGGTAGGGGAGTGGGGAACGGCGAGTGGGGACGGCGATTGGGGACGGCGATTGGGGACGGGGCGTGGGGACGGGGCGTGGGGACGGGGAGTGGGGACGGTGAGTGGATTCGGGGAGTGGATACGGTGAGCGGGAACGAGGAGCGAAAACGAGGAGTGGGAACGGGCAGTGGGGACGGGCAGTGGCTACATTGAGTGGGGACGGGGAGTGGGGACGGTGAGTGGGGACGGAGAGTGGGGACGGAGAGTGGGGTCTGAGAGTGGGGACGGAGAGTGGGGATGGGGAGTGGGGACGGGGAGTGGGGACGGGGAGTGGGGACGGAGAGTGGGGACGGAGAGTGGGGACGGGGAGTGGAGACGGGGAGTGGGGACGGGGAGTGGGGACGGGGAGTGGGGACGGAGAGTGGGGACGGAGAGTGGGGAATGTGAGTGGGGACCGAGAGTGGGGACGGAGAGTGGGGACGGAGAGTGGGGACGGGGAGTGTGGACGGGGAGTGGGGACAGTGAGAGGGGACGGGGAGTGGGGATGGGGAGTGGGGACGGGGAGTGGGGACGGGGAGTGGATACGGGGAGTGGATACGGGGAGTGGATACGGGGAATGGGGACGGGGAGTGGATACGGGGAGTGGGGACGGGGAGAGGGGACGGGGAGAGGGGACGGGGAGTGGGGACGGCCAGTGGGGATGGGGAGTGGGGACGGGGAGTGGGGACGGAGAGTGGGGACGGGGAGTGGGGACGGTGAGTGGGGACGGAGAGTGGGGACGGAGAGTGGGGACGGAGAGTGGGGACGGGGAGTGGGGACGGTGAGTGGGGACGGGGAGTGGGGACGGGGAGTGGGGACGGGGAGTGGGAACGGGGAGTGGGGACGGGGAGTGGGGACGGGGAGTGGATTCGGGGAGCGGATACGGGGAGTGGCTACGGGGAGTGGGGACGGGGAGTGAGGACGGGGAGTGGGGACGGTGAGAGGGGACGGGGAGAGGGGACGAGGAGAGGGGACGGGGAGAGGGGACGGGGAGTGGGGACGGGGAGTGGGGATGGGGAGTGGCTACATTGAGTGGGGACGGGGAGTGGGGACGGGGAGTGGGGACGGGGAGAGGGGACGGGGAGAGGGGACGGGGAGTGGGGACGGGGAGTGGGGACGGGGAGTGGGGACGGGGAGTGGGGCCGGGGAGATGGGTAGGGGAGTGGGGATGGAGAGTGGGGACGGGGAGTGGGGACGGGGAGTGGGGAGGGGGAGTGGGGACGGGGAGTGGGGATGGGGAGAGGGGACGGGGAGAGGGGACGGGGAGTGGGGACGGGGAGTGGGGACGGGGCGTGGGGACGGGGAGTGGATACGGGGAGTGGATACGGTGAGCGGGAACGAGGAGCGAAAACGAGGAGTGGGAACGGGCAGTGGGGACGGGCAGTGGCTACATTGAGTGGGGACGGGGAGTGGGGACGGTGAGTGGGGACGGAGAGTGGGGACGGAGAGTGGGGATGGAGAGTGGGGACGGAGAGTGGGGTCGGAGAGTGGGGTCGGGGTGTGGGGATGGGGAGTGGGGACGGAGAGTGGGGACGGAGAGTGGGGACGGGGAGTGGGGACGGGGAGTGGGGACGGGGAGTGTGGACGGGGGGTGGGGACGGGGAGTGGGGACGGGGAGTGGGGACGGAGAGTGGGGACGGAGAGTGGGGACGGTGAGTGGGGACGGAGAGTGGGGACGGAGAGTGGAGACGGGGAGTGGGGACGGGGAGTGGGGACGGGGAGTGGGGACGGGGAGTGGGGACGGAGAGTGGGGACGGAGAGTGGGGACCGTGAGTGGGGACCGAGAGTGGGGACGGAGAGTGGGGACGGAGAGTGGGGACGGGGAGTGTGGACGGGGAGTGGGGACAGTGAGAGGGGACGGGGAGTGGGGATGGGGAGTGGGGACGGGGAGTGGGGACGGGGAGTGGATACGGGGAGTGGATACGGGGAGTGGATACGGGGAATGGGGACGGGGAGTGGATACGGGGAGTGGGGACGGGGAGAGGGGACGGGGAGAGGGGACGGGGAGTGGGGACGGCCAGTGGGGATGGGGAGTGGGGACGGGGAGTGGGGACGGAGAGTGGGGACGGGGAGTGGGGAAGGTGAGTGGGGACGGAGAGTGGGGACGGAGAGTGGGGACGGAGAGTGGGGACGGGGAGTGGGGACGGTGAGTGGGGACGGGGAGTGGGGACGGGGAGTGGGGACGGGGAGTGGGAACGGGGAGTGGGGACGGGGAGTGGGGACGGGGAGTGGATTCGGGGAGCGGATACGGGGAGTGGCTACGGGGAGTGGGGACGGGGAGTGAGGACGGGGAGTGGGGACGGTGAGAGGGGACGGGGAGAGGGGACGAGGAGAGGGGACGGGGAGAGGGGACGGGGAGTGGGGACGGGGAGTGGGGATGGGGAGTGGCTACATTGAGTGGGGACGGGGAGTGGGGACGGGGAGTGGGGACGGGGAGAGGGGACGGGGAGAGGGGACGGGGAGTGGGGACGGGGAGTGGGGACGGGGAGTGGGGACGGGGAGTGGGGCCGGGGAGATGGGTAGGGGAGTGGGGATGGAGAGTGGGGACGGGGAGTGGGGACGGGGAGTGGGGAGGGGGAGTGGGGACGGGGAGTGGGGATGGGGAGAGGGGACGGGGAGAGGGGACGGGGAGTGGGGACGGGGAGTGGGGACGGGGCGTGGGGACGGGGAGTGGATACGGGGAGTGGATACGGTGAGCGGGAACGAGGAGCGAAAACGAGGAGTGGGAACGGGCAGTGGGGACGGGCAGTGGCTACATTGAGTGGGGACGGTGAGTGGGGACGGAGAGTGGGGACGGAGAGTGGGGGACGGAGAGTGGGGACGGAGAGTGGGGTCGGAGAGTGGGGTCGGGGTGTGGGGACGGGGAGTGGGGACGGAGAGTGGGGACGGAGAGTGGGGACGGAGAGTGGGGACGGGGAGTGGGGACGGGGAGTGGGGACGGGGAGTGTGGACGGGGGGTGGGGACGGGGAGTGGGGACGGGGAGTGGGGACGGAGAGTGGGGACGGAGAGTGGGGACGGTGAGTGGGGACGGAGAGTGGGGACGGAGAGTGGGGACGGGGAGTGGGGACGGGGAGTGGGGACGGGGAGTGGGGACGGGGAGTGGGGACGGTGAGTGGGGAAGGGGAGTGGGGACGGTGAGTGGGGACGGGGAGCGGGAACGGGGAGAGGGGACGGGGAGCGGGGACGGGGAGCGGGGACGGGCAGCGGGGACGGGGAGAGCGGGGACGGGGAGCAGGGACGGGGAGCGGGGACGGGGAGCGGGGACGGAGAGCGGGGACGGGGTGCAGGGACGGTGAGCTGGAACGAGGAGCGGGAACGAGGAGTGGGGACGGGCAGTGGGGACGGGCAGTGGGGACGGGCAGTGGCTACATTGAGTGGGGACGGGGAGTGAGAACCGTGAGTGGGGACGGTGAGTGGGGACGGTGAGTGGGGACCGAGAGTGGGGACCGAGAGTGGGGACCGAGAGTGGGGACCGAGAGTGGGGACGGAGAGTGGGGACGGGGAGATGGGTAGGGGAGTGGGGAACGGCGAGTGGGGACGGCGATTGGGGACGGCGATTGGGGACGGGGCGTGGGGACGGGGCGTGGGGACGGGGAGTGGGGACGGTGAGTGGATTCGGGGAGTGGATACGGTGAGCGGGAACGAGGAGCGAAAACGAGGAGTGGGAACGGGCAGTGGGGACGGGCAGTGGCTACATTGAGTGGGGACGGGGAGTGGGGACGGTGAGTGGGGACGGAGAGTGGGGACGGAGAGTGGGGTCTGAGAGTGGGGACGGAGAGTGGGGACGGGGAGTGGGGACGGGGAGTGGGGACGGGGAGTGGGGACGGGGAGTGGGGACGGAGAGTGGGGACGGAGAGTGGGGACGGAGAGTGGGGACGGGGAGTGGAGACGGGGAGTGGGGACGGGGAGTGGGGACGGGGAGTGGGGACGGAGAGTGGGGACGGAGAGTGGGGACTGTGAGTGGGGACCGAGAGTGGGGACGGAGAGTGGGGACGGAGAGTGGGGACGGGGAGTGTGGACGGGGAGTGGGGACAGTGAGAGGGGACGGGGAGTGGGGATGGGGAGTGGGGACGGGGAGTGGGGACGGGGAGTGGATACGGGGAGTGGATACGGGGAGTGGATACGGGGAATGGGGACGGGGAGTGGATACGGGGAGTGGGGACGGGGAGAGGGGACGGGGAGAGGGGACGGGGAGTGGGGACGGCCAGTGGGGATGGGGAGTGGGGACGGGGAGTGGGGACGGAGAGTGGGGACGGGGAGTGGGGACGGGGAGAGGGGACGGGGAGTGGGGACGGGGAGTGGGGACGGGGAGTGGGGACGGGGCGTGGGGACGGGGAGTGGGGACGGTGAGTGGATTCGGGGAGTGGATACGGTTGAGTGGGGACGGAGAGTGGGGACGGGGAGTGGGGACGGGGAGTGGGGACGGGGAGTTGGGACGGGGAGTGGGGGCGGGGAGTGGGGATGGGAGTGGGGACGGGGAGTGAGGACGGGGAGAGGGGATGGGGAGAGGGGACGGGGAGAGGGGACGGGGAGTGGGGACGGGGAGTGGGGACGGGGAGTGGGGACGGGGAGTGAGGACGGGGAGTGGATTCGGGGAGTGGATACCGGGAGTGGATACGGTGAGCGGGAACGAGGAGCGAAAACGAGGAGTGGGAACGGGCAGTGGGGACGGGCAGTGGCTACATTGAGTGGGGACGGGGAGTGGGGACGGTGAGTGGGGACGGAGAGTGGGCACGGAGAGTGGGCACGGAGAGTGGGGTCGGGGAGTGGGGACGGGGAGTGGGGACGGGGAGTGGGGACGGGGAGTGGGGACGGAGAGTGGGGACGGAGAGTGGGGACGGAGAGTGGGGACGGGGAGTGGGGACGGTGAGTGGGGACGGGGAGTGGGGACGGGGAGTGGGGACGGGGAGAGGGGACGGGGAGTGGGGACGGGGAGTGGGTACGGGGAGTGGGGACGGGGAGTAGATTCGGGGAGTGGATACGGGGAGTGGGGACGGGGAGTGAGGACGGGGAGTGGATACGGGGAGTGGGGACGGGGAGTGGATACGGGGAGTGGGGACGGGGAGAGGGGACGGGGATAGGGGACGGGGGAGAGGGACGGGGAGAGGGGACGGGTAGTGGGGACGGGGAGTGGGCACGTGGAAGTGGGGACGGGGAGTGGGGACGGGGAGTGGGGATGGGGAGTGGGGACGGTGAGTGGGGACGGTGAGTGGGGACGGGGAGAGGGGACGGGGAGAGGGGACAGGGAGAGGTGACAGGGAGATTGGATACGTGGAGTGGGGACTTGGAGTGGGGACGGGGAGTGGGGACGGGGAGAGGGGATGGGGAGTGCGGACGGGTAGTGGGGACGGGGAGTGGGGGACGGGGAGTGGGGACGGAGAGTGGGGTCGGGGAGCGGGGACGGGGAGCGGGGACGGGGAGCGAGTACGGGGAGCGGGGATGGGGAGCGGCGACGGGGAGCGGCGACGGGGAGCGGCGACGCGAGGCGGGGATGGGGTGCGGGGACGGGGAGCGGGGACGGGGAGCGGTGACGGGGAGCGGTGATGGGGAGCGGGGACAGGGAGCGCTGACGGGGAGCGGGGACGGGCGGCGGGGACGGGGAGCGGGGACCATGAGAGGGACAGAGAGTGGGGACGGTGAGTGGCGACGGGGAGCGGGGACGGTGAGCTGGAACGAGGAGTGGGAAAGAGGAGTGGGGACGGGCAGTGGGGACGGGCAGTGGATACATTGAGTGGGGACCATGTGTGGGGACCGTTAGTGGGGACAGTGAGTGGGGACCGAGAGTGGGGACGGAGAGTGGGGACCGAGAGTGGCGACACTGAGTGGGGACGGGGAGTGGGGACGGGGAGAGGGGACGGGGAATGGGGACGGGGAGTGGGGACGGGGAGTGGATACGGGGAGTGGATACTGGGAGTGGATACGGGGAGTGGATACGGGGAATGGGGACGGGGGAGTGGATACGGGGAGTGGCGACGGGGAGTGGGGATGGGGAGTGGGGACGGGGAGAGGGGACGGGGAGAGGGGGACGGGGAGTGGGGGACGGGGAGTGGGTACGGGGAGTGGGGACGGGGAGTAGATTCGGGGAGTGGATACGGGGAGTGGGGACGGGGAGTGAGGACGGGGAGTGGATACGGGGAGTGGGGACGGGGAGTGGATACGGGGAGTGGGGACGGGGAGTGGGGACGGAGAGTGGGGACGGAGAGTGGGGACTGTGAGTGGGGACCGAGAGTGGGGACGGAGAGTGGGGACGGAGAGTGGGGACGGGGAGTGGGGGAGCGGTGTGGGGACGGGGAGTGGGGACGGGGAGTGGGGACGGGGAGAGGGGATGGGGAGTGGGGACGGGGAGTGGGTACGGGGAGTGGGGACGGGGAGTAGATTCGGGAGTGGATACGGGGAGTGGGGACGGGGAGTGAGGACGGGGAGTGGATACGGGGAGTGGGGACGGGGAGTGGATACGGGGAGTGGGGACGGGGAGAGGGGACGGGGATAGGGGACCTGGAGAGGGGGACGGGGAGAGGGGACGGGGTAGTGGGGACGGGGAGTGGGGACGTGGAGTGGGGACGGGGAGTGGGGACGGGGATTGGGGACGGGGAGTGGGGACGGTGAGTGGGGACGGTGAGTGGGGACGGGGAGAGGGGACGGGGAGAGGGGACAGGGAGAGGTGACAGGGAGATTGGATACGTGGAGTGGGGACTTGGAGTGGGGACGGGGAGTGGGGACGGGGAGAGGGGATGGGGAGTGCGGACGGGGAGTGGGGACGGGGAGTGGGGACGGGGAGTGGGGACGGAGAGTGGGGTTGGGGAGCGGGGGACGGGGAGCGGGGACGGGGAGCGGGGGTACGGGGAGCGGGGACGGGGAGCGGCGACGGGGAGCGGCGACGGGGAGCGGCGACGCGAGGCGGGGATGGGGTGCGGGGGACGGGGAGCGGGGACGGGGAGCGGTGACGGGGGAGCGGTGATGGGGAGCGGGGACGGGGAGTGCTGACGGGGGAGCGGGGACGGGGGGCGGGGACGGGGAGCTGGGGACCATGAGAGGGACAGAGAGTGGGGACGGTGAGTGGCGACGGGGAGCGGGGACGGTGAGCTGGAACGAGGAGTGGGAAAGAGGAGTGGGGACGGGCAGTGGGGACGGGCAGTGGATACATTGAGTGGGGACCATGTGTGGGGACCGTTAGTGGGGACTGTGAGTGGGGACCGAGAGTGGGGACGGAGAGTGGGGACCGAGAGTGGCGACACTGAGTGGGGACGGGGAAGTGGGGACGGGGAGAGGGGACGGGGAGTGGGGACGGGGAGTGGGGACGGGGAGTGGGGACGGGGAGAGGATACGGGGAGTGGATACGGGGAGTGGATACGGGGAATGGGGACGGGGAGTGGATACGGGGAGTGGGGACGGGGAGTGGGTACGGGGAGTGGGGACGGGGAGAGGGGGACGGGGAGTGGGGACGGGAGTGGGGACGGGGAGTGGGGACGGGGAGAGGGGACGGGGAGTGGGGACGGGGAGTGGGGACGGGGGAGTGGGGACGGGTCGTGGGGGATGGGGGAGTGGGGACGGTGAGTGGATTCGGGGAGTGGATACGGTTGAGTGGGGACGGAGAGTGGGGACGGGGAGTGGGGACGGGGAGTGGGGACGGGGAGTGGGGACGGGGAGTGGGGGCGGGGAGTGGGGACGGGTTGTGGGGACGGGGAGTGAGGACGGGGAGAGGGGACGGGGAGAGGGGACGGGGAGAGGGGACGGGGAGTGGGGACGGGGAGTGGGGGGACGGGGAGTGGGGACGGGGAGTGAGGACGGGGAGTGGATTCGGGGAGTGGATACCGGGAGTGGATACGGTGAGCGGGAACGAGGAGCGAAAACGATGAGTGGGAACGGGCAGTGGGGACGGGCAGTGGCTACATTGAGTGGGGACGGGGAGTGGGGACGGTGAGTGGGGACGGAGAGTGGGCACGGAGAGTGGGCACGGAGAGTGGGGTCGGGGAGTGGGGACGGGGAGTGGGGACGGGGAGTGGGGACGGGGAGTGGGGACGGAGAGTGGGGACGGAGAGTGGGGACGGAGAGTGGGGACGGGGAGTGGGGACGGTGAGTGGGGACGGGGAGTGGGGACGGGGAGTGGGGACGGGGAGAGGGGACGGGGAGTGGGGACGGGGAGTGGGTACGGGGAGTGGGGACGGGGAGTAGATTCGGGGAGTGGATACGGGGAGTGGGGACGGGGAGTGAGGACGGGGAGTGGATACGGGGAGTGGGGACGGGGAGTGGATACGGGGAGTGGGGACGGGGAGAGGGGACGGGGATAGGGGACGGGGAGAGGGGACGGGGAGAGGGGACGGGTAGTGGGGACGGGGAGTGGGGCGTGGTGTGGGGACGGGGAGTGGAGACGGGGAGTGGGGACAGGGAGAGGTGACAGGGAGATTGGATACGTGGAGTGGGGACTTGGAGTGGGGTCGGGGAGCGGGGACGGGGAGCGGGGACGGGGAGCGGGTACGGGGAGCGGGGACGGGGAGCGGCGACGGGGAGCGGCGACGGGGAGCGGCGACGCGAGGCGGGGATGGGGTGCGGGGACGGGGAGCGGGGACGGGGAGCGGTGACGGGGAGCGGTGATGGGGAGCGGGGACGGGGAGCGCTGACGGGGAGCGGGGACGGGGGGCGGGGACGGGGAGCGGGGACCATGAGAGGGACAGAGAGTGGGGACGGTGAGTGGCGACGGGGAGCGGGGACGGTGAGCTGGAACGAGGAGTGGGAAAGAGGAGTGGGGACGGGCAGTGGGGACGGGCAGTGGATACATTGAGTGGGGACCATGTGTGGGGACCGTTAGTGGGGACTGTGAGTGGGGACCGAGAGTGGGGACGGAGAGTGGGGACCGAGAGTGGCGACACTGAGTGGGGACGGGGAGTGGGGACGGGGAGAGGGGACGGGGAGTGGGGACGGGGAGTGGGGACGGGGAGTGGATACGGGGAGTGGATACGGGGAGTGGATACGGGGAGCGGATACGGGGAATGGGGACGGGGAGTGGATACGGGGAGTGGGGACGGGGAGTGGGGACGGGGAGTGGGGACGGGCAGTGGGGACGGGCAGTGGGGACGGTGAGTGGGGACGGGGTGTGGGGACGCGGAGTGGGGACGGGGAGTGGGGACGGGGAGTGGGGACGGGGAGTGGGGACGGGGAGAGGGGACGGGGAGTGGGGACGGGGAGATGGTACGGGGAGAGGGGACGGGGAGAAGGGACGGGGAGAGGTGACGGGGAGCAGGGACGGGGAGCGGGGACGGGGAGCGGGGACGGGGAGCGGGGACGGGGTGCGGGGACGGGGTGCGGGGACGGGGTGCGGGGACAGTGAGCTGGAACGAGGAGTGGGGACGGGCAGTGGGGACGGGGAGTGGGGACGGGGAGTGGGGACGGGGAGTGGGGACGGTGAGTGGGGACGTGGAGTGGGGACGTGGAGTTGGGACGGGGAGTGGGGACGGGCAGTGGGGACGGGCAGTGGGGACGGGGAGTGGGGACGGGGAGTGGATTCGGGGAGTGAATACGGGGAGTGGATACGGGGAGTGAGGACGGGGAGTGGATACGGGGAGTGGGGACGGGGAGTGGGGACGGGGAGTGGGGATGGGGAGTGGGGACAGGGAGTGGGGACGGGGAGTGGATTCGGGGAGTGAATACGGGGAGTGAGGACGGGGAGTGGATACGGGGAGTGGATACGGGGAGGGGATACGGGGAGTGGGGACGGTGAGTGGGGACGGGGAGTGGGGACGGGGAGTGGGGACGGGGAGAGGGGACGGGGAGAGGGGACGGGGAGAGGGGACGGGTAGTGGGGACGGAGAGAGGGGACGGGGAGAGGGGACGGGGAGTGGGGACGGGGAGTGGGGACGGGGAGTGGGGACGGGGAGTGGGGACTTTGAGTGGGGACGGTGAGTGGCGACACTGAGTGGGGACGGGGAGTGGGGACGGGGAGTGGGGACGGGGAGTGGATACGGGGAGTGAACACGGGGAGTGGACACGGGGAATGGGGACGCGGAGTGGATACGGGGAGTGGGGACGGGGAGTGGGGACGGGGAGTGCGGACGGGGCGTGGGGACGGTGAGTGGGGACGGTGAGTTTGGACGGTGAGTGGAGACGGTGAGTGGGGACGGGGAGCGGGGACGGGGAGCGGGGACGGGGAGCGGGGAAGGGGAGCGGGGACGGGGAGCGGGAACGGTGAGCGGGAACGAGGAGCGAAAACGAGGAGCGTGGACGAGGAGCGGGGACGAGGAGCGTGGACGAGGAGCGGGGACGGGGAGTGGGGACGGGGAGTGGGGACGGGGAGCGGGGACGGGGAGTGGGGACGGGGATTGGGGACGGGGTGTGGGGACGGGGTGTGGGGACGGGGAGTGGGGACGGGGAGTGGGGACGGGGAGTGGGGACGGGGTGTGGGGACGGGGTGTGGGGACGGGGAGTGGGGACGGGCAGTGGGGACAGGGAGTGGGGACGGGGAGTGGATTCGGGGAGTGGATACGGGGAGTGGATTCGGGGAGTGGATATGGGGAGTGGATACGGGGAGTGGCTACGGGGAGTTGGGGACGGGGAGTGGGGACGGGGAGTGGGGACGGGGAGTGGGGAAGGGGAGAGGGGACGGGGAGAGGGGACGGGGAGTGGGGACGGGGAGTGGGGACGGGGAGTGGGGACGGGGAGTGGGGACGGGGCGTGGGGACGGGGAGTGGGGACGGTGAGTGGATTCGGGGAGTGGATACGGTGAGCGGGAACGAGGAGCGAAAACGAGGAGTGGGAACGGGCAGTGGGGACGGGCAGTGGCTACATTGAGTGGGGACGGGGAGTGGGGACGGTGAGTGGGGACGGAGAGTGGGGACGGAGAGTGGGGACGGAGAGTGGAGTCGGAGAGTGGGGACGGAGAGTGGGGACGGAGAGTGGGGACGGAGAGCGGGGACGGGGAGTGGGGACGGGGAGTGGGGACGGGGAGTGGGGACGGAGAGTGGGTACGGAGAGTGGGGACGGGGAGTGGGAACGGGGAGTGGGGACGGAGAGTGGGGACGGAGAGTGGGGACGGAGAGTGGGGACGGTGAGTTGGGACGGAGAGTGGGGACTGAGAGTGGGGACGGAGAGTGGGGACGGGGAGTGGGGACGGTGAGTGGGGACGGGGAGTGGGGACGGGGAGTGGGGACGGGGAGTGGGAACGGGGAGTGGGGACGGGGAGTGGGGACGGGGAGTGGATTCGGGGAGCGGATACGGGGAGCGGCTACGGGGAGTGGGGACGGGGAGTGAGGACGGGGAGTGGGGACGGGGAGAGGGGACGGGGAGAGGGGACGAGGAGAGGGGAAGGGGAGAGGGGACGGGGAGTGGGGACGGGGAGTGGGGATGGGGAGTGGCTACATTGAGTGGGGACGGGGAGTGGGGACGGGGAGTGGGGACGGGGAGAGGGGACGGGGAGAGGGGACGGGGAGTGGGGACGGGGAGTGGGGACGGGGAGTGGGGACGGGGAGTGGGGCCGGGGAGATGGGTAGGGGAGTGGGGATGGAGAGTGGGGACGGGGAGTGGGGACGGGGAGTGGGGAGGGGGAGTGGGGACGGGGAGTGGGGATGGGGAGAGGGGACGGGGAGAGGGGACGGGGAGTGGGTACGGGGAGTGGGGACGGGGCGTGGGGACAGGGAGTGGATACGGGGAGTGGATACGGTGAGCGGGAACGAGGAGCGAAAACGAGGAGTGGGAACGGGCAGTGGGGACGGGCAGTGGCTACATTGAGTGGGGACGGGGAGTGGGGACGGTGAGTGGGGACGGAGAGTGGGGACGGAGAGTGGGGACGGAGAGTGGGGTCGGAGAGTGGGGTCGGGGAGTGGGGACGGGGAGTGGGGACGGAGAGTGGGGACGGAGAGTGGGGCGGAGAGTGGGGACGGGGAGTGGGGACGGGGAGTGGGGACGGGGAGTGTGGACGGGGGGTGGGGACGGGGAGTGGGGACGGGGAGTGGGGACGGAGAGTGGGGACGGAGAGTGGGGACGGTGAGTGGGGACGGAGAGTGGGGACGGAGAGTGAGGACGGGGAGTGGGGACGGGGAGTGGGGACGGGGAGTGGGGACGGGGAGTGGGGACGGTGAGTGGGGAAGGGGAGTGGGGACAGTGAGTGGGGACGGGGAGTGGGGACGGGGAGAGGGGACGGGGAGCGGGGACGGGGAGCGGGGACGGGGAGCGGGGACGGGGAGCAGGGACGGGGAGCGGGGACGGGGAGCGGGGACGGATAGCGGGGACGGGGTGCGGGGACGGTGAGCTGGAACGAGGAGCGGGAACGAGGAGTGGGGACGGGCAGTGGGGACGGGCAGTGGGGACGGGCAGTGGCTACATTGAGTGGGGACGGGGAGTGAGGACCGTGAGTGGGGACGGTGAGTGGGGACGGTGAGTGGGGACCGAGAGTGGGGACCGAGAGTGGGGACCGAGAGTGGGGACGGAGAGTGGGGACGGGGAGATGGGTAGGGGAGTGGGGAACGGCGAGTGGGGACGGCGATTGGGGACGGCGATTGGGGACGGGGCGTGGGGACGGGGCGTGGGGACGGGGAGTGGGGATGGGGAGTGGGGACGGTGAGTGGACACGGGGAGTGGACACGGGGAATGGGGACGCGGAGTGGATACGGGGAGTGGGGACGGGGAGTGGGGATGGGGAGTGCGGACGGGGAGTGGGGACGGGGAGTGGGGACGGGGAGTGGGGACGGAGAGTGGGGTCGGGAGGCGGTGACGGGGAGCGGTGATGGGGAGCGGGGACGGGGAGCGGTGACGGGGAGCGGGGATGGGGGGCGGGGACGGGGAGCGGTGACGGGGAGCGGGGACGGGGGGCGGGGACGGGGAGCGGGGACCATGAGAGGGACAGAGAGTGGGGACGGTGAGTGGCGACGGGGAGCGGCGACGGGGTGCGGCGACGCGGAGCGGGGATGGGGTGCGGGGACGGGGAGCGGGGACGGGGAGCGGTGACGGGGAGCGGTGATGGGGAGCGGGGACGGGGAGCGGTGACGGGGAGCGGGGACGGGGGGCGGGGACGGGGAGCGGGGACCATGAGAGGGACAGAGAGTGGGGACGGTGAGTGGCGACGGGGAGCGGGGACGGTGAGCTGGAACGAGGAGTGGGAAAGAGGAGTGGGGACGGGCAGTGGGGACGGGCAGTGGATACATTGAGTGGGGACCATGAGTGGGGACCGTTAGTGGGGACCGTGAGTGGGGACCGAGAGTGGGGACGGAGAGTGGGGACCGAGAGTGGCGACACTGAGTGGGGACGGGGAGTGGGGACGGGGAGTGGGGACGGGGAGAGGGGACGGGGAGTGGGGACGGGGAGTGGGGACGGGGAGTGGGGACGGGGAGTGGATACGGGGAGTGGATACGGGGAGTGGATACGGGGAATGGGGACGGGGAGTGGATACGGGGAGTGGGGACGGGGAGTGGGGACGGGGAGTGGGGACGGGCAGTGTGGACGGGCAGTGGGGACGGTGAGTGGGGACGGGGTGTGGGGACGCGGAGTGGGGACGGGGAGTGGGGACGGGGAGTGGGGACGGGGAGTGGGGACGGGGAGAGGGGACGGGGAGTGGGGACGGGGAGATGGTACGGGGAGAGGGGACGGGGAGAGGGGACGGGGAGAGGGGACGGGGAGCAGGGACGGGGAGCGGGGACGGGGAGCGGGGACGGGGAGCGGGGACGGGGTGCGGGGACGGGGTGCGGGGACGGGGTGCGGGGACGGTGAGCTGGAACGTGGAGTGGGGACGGGCAGTGGGGACGGGGAGTGGGGACGGGGAGTGGGGACGGGGAGTGGGGACGGTGAGTGGGGACGTGGAGTGGGGACGTGGAGTTGGGACGGGGAGTGGGGACGGGGAGTGGGGACGGGGAGTGGGGACGTCAGGAGTGGGGACGGGGAGTGGATTCGGGGAGTGAATACGGGGAGTGGATACGGGGAGTGAGGACGGGGAGTGGATACGGGGAGTGGGGACGGGGAGTAGGGATGGGGAGTGGGGACGGGGAGTGGGGGACAGGGAGTGGGGACGGGGAGTGGATTCGGGGAGTGGATACGGGGAGTGAGGACGGGGAGTGGATACGGGGAGTGGATACGGGGAGTGGATACGGGGAGTGGGGACGGTGAGTGGGGACGGGGAGTGGGGACGGGGAGTGGGGACGGGGAGTGGGGACGGGGAGAGGGGATGGGGAGAGGGGACGGGTAGTGGGGACGGAGAGAGGGGACGGGGAGAGGGGACGGGGAGAGGGGACGGGGAGTGGGGACGGGGAGTGGGGACGGGGAGTGGGGACTTTGAGTGGGGACGGTGAGTGGCGACACTGAGTGGGGACGGGGAGTGGTGACGGGGAGTGGGGACGGGGAGTGGATACGGGGAGTGGACACGGGGAGTGGACACGGGGAGTGGACACAGGGAATGGGAACGCGGAGTGGATACGGGGAGTGGGGACGGGGAGTGGGGATGGGGAGTGCGGACGGGGAGTGGGGACGGGGAGTGGGGACGGGGAGTCGGGACGGAGAGTGCGGACGGTGCGTGGGGACGGTGAGTGGGGACGGTGAGCGGGGACGGGGAGCGGGGACGGGGAGCGGGTACGGGGAGCGGGGACGGGGAGCGGGAACGGTTGGCGGGAACGAGGAGCGAAAACGAGGAGCGGGAACGAGGAGCGGGGACGGGCAGTGGCTACATTGAGCGGGGACGGGGAGTGGGGACGGGGAGTGGGGACGGAGAGTGGGGACGGGGAGTGGGGACGGGGTGTGGGGACGGGGAGTGGGGACGGGGTGTGGGGACGGGGAGTGGGGATGGGGAGTGGGGACGGGGAGTGGGGGCGGGGAGTGGGGACGGGGAGTGGGGACGGGGAGAGGGGACGGGGAGAGGGGACGGGGAGAGGGGACGGGGAGTGGGGACGGGGAGTGGGGACGGGGAGTGGGGACGGGGAGTGGGGACGGGGAGTGGATTCGGGGAGTGGATACCGGGAGTGGATACGGTGAGCGGGAACGAGGAGCGAAAACGAGGAGTGGGAACGGGCAGTGGGGACGGGCAGTGGCTACATTGAGTGGGGACGGGGAGTGGGGACGGTGAGTGGGGATGGAGAGTGGGCACGGAGAGTGGGCACGGAGAGTGGGGTCGGGGAGTGGGGATGGGGAGTGGGGACGGGGAGTCGGGACGGGGAGTGGGGACGGGGAGTGGGGACGGGGAGTGGGGACGGAGAGTGGGGACGGAGAGTGGGGACGGGGAGTGGGGACGGTGAGTGGGGACGGGGAGTGGGGACGGGGAGTGGGGACGGGGAGAGGGGACGGGGAGTGGGGACGGGGAGTGGGTACGGGGAGTGGGGACGGGGAGTAGATTCGGGGAGTGGATACGGGGAGTGGGGACGGGGAGTGAGGACGGGGAGTGGATACGGGGAGTGGGGACGGGGAGTGGATACGGGGATTGGGGACGGGGAGAGGGGACGGGGAGAGGGGACGGGGAGAGGGACGGGGAGTGGGGACGGGGAGTGGGGACGTGGAGTGAGGACGGGGAGTGGGGACGGTGAGTGGGGACGGTGAGTGGGGACGGGGAGAGGGGATGGGGAGAGGGGACAGGGAGAGGTGACAGGGAGAGTGGATACGTGGAGTGGGGACTTGGAGTGGGGACGGGGAGTGGGGACGGGGAGAGGGGACGGGGAGTGCGGACGGGGAGTGGGGACGGGGAGTGGGGACGGGGAGTGGGGACGGAGAGTGGGGTCGGGGAGCGGGGACGGGGAGCGGGGACGGGGAGCGGGGACGGGGAGCGGCGACGGGGAGCGGCGACGGGGAGCGGCGACGGGGAGCGGCGACGCAGAGCGGGGATGGGGTGCGGGGACGGGGAGCGGGGACGGGGAGCGGGGACGGGGGGCGGGGACGGGGAGCGGGGACCATGAGAGGGACAGAGAGTGGGGACGGTGAGTGGCGACGGGGTGCGGCGACGGGGAGCGGCGACGGGGAGCGGCGACGCGGAGCGGGGATGGGGTGCGGGGACGGGGAGCGGGGACGGGGAGCGGTGACGGGGAGCGGTGATGGGGAGCGGGGACGGGGAGCGGTGACGGGGAGCGGGGACGGGGGGCGGGGACGGGGAGCGGGGACCATGAGAGGGACAGAGAGTGGGGACGGTGAGTGGCGACGGGGAGCGGGGACGGTGAGCTGGAACGAGGAGTGGGAAAGAGGAGTGGGGACGGGCAGTGGGGACGGGCAGTGGATACATTGAGTGGGGACCATGAGTGGGGACCGTTAGTGGGGACAGTGAGTGGGGACTGAGAGTGGGGACGGAGAGTGGGGACCGAAAGTGGCGACACTGAGTGGGGACGGGGAGTGGGGGACGGGGAGTGGGGACGGGGAGTGGATACGGGGGAGTGGATACGGGGAGTGGATACGGGGAATGGGGACGGGGAGTGGATACGGGGAGTGGGGACGGGGAGTGGGGACGGGCAGTGGGGACGGGCAGTGGGGACGGTGAGTGGGGACGGGGTGTGGGGACGCGGAGTGGGAACGGGGAGTGGGGACGGGGAGTGTGGACGGGGAGTGGGGACGGGGAGAGGGGACGGGGAGATGGTACGGGGAGAGGGGACGGGGAGATGGTACGGGGAGAGGGGACGTGGAGAGGGGACGGGGAGAGGGGATGGGGAACGGGGACGGGGAGCGGGGACGGGGAGCGGGGACGGGGAGCGGGGACGGGGTGCGGGGACGGGGTGCGGGGACGGGGTGCGGGGACGGTGAGCTGGAACGAGGAGTGGGGACGGGCAGTGGGGACGGTGAGCTGGAACGAGGAGTGGGAAAGAGGAGTGGGGACGGGCAGTGGGGACGGGCAGTGGATACATTGAGTGGGGACCGTGAGTGGGGACCGTTAGTGGGGACTGGGAGTGGGGACCGAGAGTGGGGACGGAGAGTGGGGACGGAGAGTGGCGACACTGAGTGGGGACGGGGAGTGGGGACGGGGAGTGGGGACGGGGAGTGGATACGGGGAGTGGATACGGGGAGTGGATACGGTGAATGGGGACGGGGAGTGGATACGGGGAGTGGGGACGGGGAGTGGGGACGGGGAGTGGGGACGGGCAGTGGGGACGGTGAGTGGGGACGGGGTGTGGGGACGCGGAGTGGGGACGGGGAGTGGGGACGGGGAGTGGGGACGGGGAGTGCGGAAGGGGAGTGCGGACGGGGAGTGGGGACGGTGAGTGGGGATGGTGAGTGGGGACGGTGAGTGGAGACGGTGAGTGGGGACGGGGAGCGGGGACGGGGAGCGGGGACGGGGAGCAGGGACGGGGAGCGGGGATGGGGAGCGGGAACGGTGAGCGGGAACGAGGAGCGAAAACGAGGAGTGGGGACGGGGAGAGGGGACGGGGAATGGGGACGCGGAGTGGATACGGGGAGTGGGGACGGGGAGTGGGGACGGGGAGTGGGGACGGGGAGTGCGGACGGGGAGTGCGGACGGGGAGTGGGGACGGTGAGTGGGGACTGTGAGTGGGGACGGTGAGTGGAGACGGTGAGTGGGGACGGGGAGCGGGGACGGGGAGCGGGGACGGGGAGCAGGGGACGGGGAGCGGGGATGGGGAGCGGGAACGGTGAGCGGGAACGAGGAGCGAAAACGAGGAGCGGGGACGAGGAGCGGGGACGGGGAGTGGGGACGGGGAGTGGGGACGGGGAGCGGGGACGGCGAGCGGGGAAGGGGAGCGGGGACGGGGAGCGGGGACGGGGAGTGGGGACGGGGAGTGGGGACGGGGTGTGGGGACGGGGTGTGGGGACGGGGAGTGGGGACGGGGAGTGGGGACGGGGAGTGGGGACGGGGAGTGGATTCGGGGAGTGGATACGGGGAGTGGATTCGGGAAGTGGATATGGGGAGTGGATACGGGGAGTGGCTACGGGGAGTGGGGACGGGGAGTGGGGACGGGGAGTGGGGAAGGGGAGAGGGGACGGGGAGAGGGGACGGGGAGTGGGGACGGGGAGTGGGGACGAGGAGTGGGGACGGGGAGTGGGGACGGTGAGTGGATTCGGGGAGTGGATACGGTGAGCGGGAACGAGGAACGAAAACGAGGAGTGGGAACGGGCAGTGGGGACGGGCAGTGGCTACATTGAGTGGGGACGGGGAGTGGGGACGGTGAGTGGGGACGGAGAGTGGGGACGGAGAGTGGGGACGGAGAGTGGGGTCGGAGAGTGGGGACGGAGAGTGGGGACGGGGAGTGGGGACGGGGAGTGGGGACGGGGGAGTGGTGACGGGGAGTGGGGACGGAGAGTGGGGACGGAGAGTGGGGACGGGGAGTGGGGACGGGGAGTGGGGACGGGGAGTGGGGACGGGGAGTGGGGACGGAGAGTGGGGACGGAGAGTGGGGACGGAGAGTGGGGACGGTGAGTGGGGACGGAGAGTGGGGACGGAGAGTGGGGACGGAGAGTGGGGACGGGGAGTGGGGACGGTCAGTGGGGACGGGGAGTGGGGACGGGGAGTGGGGACGGGGAGTGGGAACGGGGAGTGGGAACGGGGAGTGGGGACGGGGAGTGGATTCGGGGAGCGGATACGGGGAGTGGCTACGGCGAGTGGGGACGGGGAAGTGGGGACGGGGAGAGGGGACGGGGAGAGGGGATGGGGAGAGGGGACGGGGAAGTGGGGACGGGGAGTGGGGACGGGGAGTGGCTACATTGAGTGGGGACGGGGAGTGGGGACGGGGAGTGGGGACGGGGTGTGGGGACGGGGAGAGGGGACGGGGAGAGGGGACGTGGAGCGGGGACGGGGAGCGGGGACGGGGAGCGGGGACGGGGAGCGGGGACGGGGTGCGGGGACGGGGTGCGGGGACGGTGAGCTGGAACGAGGAGTGGGGACGGGCAGTGGGGGCGGGGAGTGGGGACGGGGAGTGGGGATGGAGAGTGGGGACGGTGAGTGGGGACGGGGAGTGGGGACGGGGAGTTGGGATGGGGAGTGGGGACGGGGAGTGGGGACAGGGAGTGGGGACGGGGAGTGAATACGGGGAGTGGATACGGGGAGTGAGGACGGGGAGTGGATACGGGGAGTGGGGACGGGGAGTGGGGACGGGGAGTGGATTCGGGGAGTGGATACGGGGAGTGGATACGGGGAGTGAGGACGGGGAGTGGATACGGGGAGTGGATACGGGGAGTGGGGACGGGGAGTGGGGACGGGGAGTGGGGACGGGGAGTGGGGACGGGGAGAGGGGACGGGGAGAGGGGACGGGGAGAGGGGACGGGGAGAGGGGACGGGGAGTGGGGACGGGGAGTAGGGACGGGGAGTGGGGACGGGGAGTGGGTACGGGGGAGTGGGGACGGGGAGTGGGGACGGTGAGTGACGACACTGAGTGGGGACGGGGAGTGGGGATGGGGAGTGGATACGGGGAGTGGATACGGGGAGTGGACACGGGGAATGGGGACGCGGAGTGGATACGGGGAGTGGGGACGGGGAGTGGGGACGGGGAGTGGGGACGGGGAGTGCGGACGGGGAGTGCGGACGGGTAGTGGGGACTGTGAGTGGGGACGGTGAGTGTGGACGGTGAGTGGAGATGGGGAGCGGGGACGGGGAGCGGGACGGGGAGCGGGAACGGTGAGCGGGAACGAGGAGCGAAAACGAGGAGCGGGGACGAGGAGCGGGGACGGGGAGTGAGGACGGGGAGTGGGGAGGGGGACGGGGGTAGCGGGGACGGCGAGCGGGGGACGGCGAGCGGGGCCGGGGAGCGGGGATGGGGAGCGGGGACGGGGAGTGGGGACGGGGAGTGGTGACGGGGTGTGGGGACGGGGTGTGGGGACGGAGAGTGGGGACGGAGAGTGGGGACGGAGAGTGGGGACGGAGAGTGGGGACAGGGAGTGGGGACGGTGAGTGGGGATGGGGACTGGGGACGGGGAGTGGGGACGGGGAGTGGGAACGGGGAGTGGGGACGGGGAGTGGGGACGGGGAGTGGGGACGGGGAGAGGGGACGGGGAGAGGGGACGGGGAGAGGGGACGGGGAGTGGGGACGGGGAGTGGGGACGGGGAGTGGCTACATTGAGTGGATATGGGGAGTGGATACGGGGAGTGGCTACGGGGATTGGGGACGGGGAGTGGGGACGGGGAGTGGGGAAGGGGAGAGGGGACGGGGAGAGGGGACGGGGAGTGGGGACGGGGAGTGGGGACGAGGAGTGGGGACGGGGAGTGGGGACGGTGAGTGGATTCGGGGAGTGGATACGGTGAGCGGGAACGAGGAACGAAAACGAGGAGTGGGAACGGGCAGTGGGGACGGGCAGTGGCTACATTGAGTGGGGACGGGGAGTGGGGACGGTGAGTGGGGACGGAGAGTGGGGACGGAGAGTGGGGACGGAGAGTGGGGTCGGAGAGTGGGGACGGAGAGTGGGGACGGGGAGTGGGGACGGGGAGTGGGGACGGGGAGTGGTGACGGGGAGTGGGGACGGAGAGTGGGGACGGAGAGTGGGGACGGAGAGTGGGGACGGGGAGTGGGGACGGGGGAGTGGGGACGGGGAGTGGGGACGGAGAGTGGGGACGGAGAGTGGGGACGGTGAGTGGGGACGGAGAGTGGGGACGGAGAGTGGGGACGGAGAGTGGGGACGGGGAGTGGGGACGGTCAGTGGGGACGGGGAGTGGGGACAGGGAGTGGGGACGGGGAGTGGGAACGGGGAGTGGGAACGGGGAGTGGGGACGGGGAGTGGATTCGGGGAGCGGATACGGGGAGTGGCTACGGCGAGTGGGGACGGGGAGTGGGGACGGGGAGTGGGGACGGGGAGAGGGGATGGGGAGAGGGGACGTGGAGAGGGGACGGGGAGTGGGGACGGGGAGTGTGGACGGGGAGTGGCTACAATGAGTGGGGACGGGGAGTGGGGACGGGGAGTGGGGACGGGGAGTGGGGACGGGGAGAGGGGACGGGGAGAGGGGACGGGGAGCGGGGACGGGGAGCGGGGACGGGGAGCGGGGACGGGGTGCGGGGACGGGGTGCGGGGACGGTGAGCTGGAACGAGGAGTGGGGACGGGCAGTGGGGACGGGGAGTGGGGACGGGGAGTGGGGACGGGGAGTGGGGACGGTGAGTGGGGACGGGGAGTGGGGACGGGGAGTTGGGATGGGGAGTGGGGACGGGGAGTGGGGACAGGGAGTGGGGACGGGGAGTGAATACGGGGAGTGGATACGGGGAGTGAGGACGGGGAGTGGATACGGGGAGTGGGGACGGGGAGTGGATACGGGGAGTGGATACGGGGAGTGAGGACGGGGAGTGGATACGGGGAGTGGATACGGGGAGTGGATACGGGGAGTGGGGACGGGGAGTGGGGGACGGGGAGTGGGGACGGGGAGTGGGGACGGGGAGAGGGGACGGGGAGAGGGGACGGGGAGAGGGGACGGGGAGTGGGGACGGGGAGTAGGGACGGGGAGTGGGGACGGGGAGTGGGTACGGGGAGTGGGGACGGGGAGTGGGGACGGTGAGTGACGACACTGAGTGGGGACGGGGAGTGGGGATGGGGAGTGGATACGGGGAGTGGATACGGGGAGTGGACACGGGGAATGGGACGCGGAGTGGATACGGGGAGTGGGGACGGGGCGTGGGGACGGGGAGTGGGGACGGGGAGTGCGGACGGGGAGTGCGGACGGGGAGTGGGGACTGTGAGTGGGGACGGTGAGTGTGGACGGTGAGTGGAGACGGGGAGCGGGGACGGGGATCGGGGACGGGGAGCGGGAACGGTGAGCGGGAACGAGGAGCGAAAACGAGGAGCGGGGACGAGGAGCGGGGACGGGGAGTGGGGACGGGGAGTGGGGACGGGGAGCCGGGACGGCTAGCGGGGACGGCGAGCGGGGCCGGGGAGCGGGGACGGGGAGCGGGGACGGGGAGTGGGGACGGGGAGTGGTGACGGGGTGTGGGGACGGAGAGTGGGGACGGAGAGTGGGGACGGAGAGTGGGGACGGGGAGTGGGGACGGTCAGTGGGGACGGGGAGTGGGGACAGGGAGTGGGGACGGGGAGTGGGAACGGGGAGTGGGAACGGGGAGTGGGGACGGGGAGTGGATTCGGGGAGCGGATACGGGGAGTGGCTACGGCGAGTGGGGACGGGGAGTGGGGACGGGGAGTGGGGACGGGGAGAGGGGATGGGGAGAGGGGACGTGGAGAGGGGACGGGGAGTGGGGACGGGGAGTGTGGACGGGGAGTGGCTACAATGAGTGGGGACGGGGAGTGGGGACGGGGAGTGGGGACGGGGAGTGGGGACGGGGAGAGGGGACGGGGAGAGGGGACGGGGAGCGGGGACGGGGAGCGGGGACGGGGAGCGGGGACGGGGTGCGGGGACGGGGTGCGGGGACGGTGAGCTGGAACGAGGAGTGGGGACGGGCAGTGGGGACGGGGAGTGGGGACGGGGAGTGGGGACGGGGAGTGGGGACGGTGAGTGGGGACGGGGAGTGGGGACGGGGAGTTGGGATGGGGAGTGGGGACGGGGAGTGGGGACAGGGAGTGGGGACGGGGAGTGAATACGGGGAGTGGATACGGGGAGTGAGGACGGGGAGTGGATACGGGGAGTGGGGACGGGGAGTGGGGACGGGGAGTGGGGACGGGGAGTGGATTCGGGGAGTGGATACGGGGAGTGGATACGGGGAGTGAGGACGGGGAGTGGATACGGGGAGTGGATACGGGGAGTGGATACGGGGAGTGGGGACGGGGAGTGGGGACGGGGAGTGGGGACGGGGAGTGGGGACGGGGAGAGGGGACGGGGAGAGGGGACGGGGAGAGGGGACGGGGAGTGGGGACGGGGAGTAGGGACGGGGATCGGGGACGGGGAGCGGGAACGGTGAGCGGGAACGAGGAGCGAAAACGAGGAGCGGGGACGAGGAGCGGGGACGGGGAGTGGGGACGGGGAGTGGGGACGGGGAGCCGGGACGGCTAGCGGGGACGGCGAGCGGGGCCGGGGAGCGGGGACGGGGAGCGGGGACGGGGAGTGGGGACGGGGAGTGGTGACGGGGTGTGGGGACGGAGAGTGGGGACGGAGAGTGGGGACGGAGAGTGGGGACGGGGAGTGGGGACGGTCAGTGGGGACGGGGAGTGGGGACAGGGAGTGGGGACGGGGAGTGGGAACGGGGAGTGGGAACGGGGAGTGGGGACGGGGAGTGGATTCGGGGAGCGGATACGGGGAGTGGCTACGGCGAGTGGGGACGGGGAGTGGGGACGGGGAGTGGGGACGGGGAGAGGGGATGGGGAGAGGGGACGTGGAGAGGGGACGGGGAGTGGGGACGGGGAGTGTGGACGGGGAGTGGCTACAATGAGTGGGGACGGGGAGTGGGGACGGGGAGTGGGGACGGGGAGTGGGGACGGGGAGAGGGGACGGGGAGAGGGGACGGGGAGCGGGGACGGGGAGCGGGGACGGGGAGCGGGGACGGGGTGCGGGGACGGGGTGCGGGGACGGTGAGCTGGAACGAGGAGTGGGGACGGGCAGTGGGGACGGGGAGTGGGGACGGGGAGTGGGGACGGGGAGTGGGGACGGTGAGTGGGGACGGGGAGTGGGGACGGGGAGTTGGGATGGGGAGTGGGGACGGGGAGTGGGGACAGGGAGTGGGGACGGGGAGTGAATACGGGGAGTGGATACGGGGAGTGAGGACGGGGAGTGGATACGGGGAGTGGGGACGGGGAGTGGGGACGGGGAGTGGGGACGGGGAGTGGATTCGGGGAGTGGATACGGGGAGTGGATACGGGGAGTGAGGACGGGGAGTGGATACGGGGAGTGGATACGGGGAGTGGATACGGGGAGTGGGGACGGGGAGTGGGGACGGGGAGTGGGGACGGGGAGTGGGGACGGGGAGAGGGGACGGGGAGAGGGGACGGGGAGAGGGGACGGGGAGTGGGGACGGGGAGTAGGGACGGGGAGTGGGGACGGGGAGTGGGTACGGGGAGTGGGGACGGGGAGTGGGGACGGTGAGTGACGACACTGAGTGGGGACGGGGAGTGGGGATGGGGAGTGGATACGGGGAGTGGATACGGGGAGTGGACACGGGGAATGGGGACGCGGAGTGGATACGGGGAGTGGGGACGGGGCGTGGGGACGGGGAGTGGGGACGGGGAGTGCGGACGGGGAGTGCGGACGGGGAGTGGGGACTGTGAGTGGGGACGGTGAGTGTGGACGGTGAGTGGAGACGGGGAGCGGGGAGGGGGAGCGGGGACGGGGAGTGGGAACGGTGAGCGGGAACGAGGAGCGAAAACGAGGAGCGGGGACGAGGAGCGGGGACGGGGAGTGGGGACGGGGAGTGGGGACGGGGAGCCGGGACGGCTAGCGGGGACGGCGAGCGGGGCCGGGGAGCGGGGACGGGGAGCGGGGACGGGGAGTGGGGACGGGGAGTGGTGACGGGGTGTGGGGACGGGGTGTGGGGACGGAGAGTGGGGACGGAGAGTGGGGACGGAGAGTGGGGACGGAGAGTGGGGACAGGGAGTGGGGACGGTGAGTGGGGATGGGGACTGGGGACGGGGAGTGGGGACGGGGAGTGCGAACGGGGACTGGGGACGGGGAGTGGGGACGGGGAGTGGATTCGGGGAGCGGATACGGGGAGTGGGGACGGGGAGTGGGGACGGGGAGTGGGGACGGGGAGAGGGGACGGGGAGAGGGGACGGGGAGAGGGGACGGGGAGTGGGGACGGGGAGTGGGGACGGGGAGTGGCTACATTGAGTGGGGACGGGGAGTGGGGACGGGGAGAGTGAATGGGGAGCGGGGACGGGGAGCGGGGACGGGGAGCGGGGACGGGGTGTGGGGAAGGTGAGCTGGAACGAGGAGTGGGGACGGGCAGTGAGGACGGGGAGTGGGGACGGGGAGTGGGGACGGGGAGTGGGGACGGTGAGTGGGGACGTGGAGTGGGGACGTGGAGTTGGGACGGGGAGTGGGGACGGGGAGTGGGGACGGGGAGTGGGGACGGAGAGTGGATACGGGGAGTGGATACGGGGATTGAGGATGGGGAGTGGATACGGGGAGTGGATACGGGGAGTGGGGATGGGGAGTGGGGACGAGGAGTGGGGACGGGGAGTGGGGACGGGGAGTGGATTCGGGGAGTGGATACGGGGAGTGGATACGGGGAGTGAGGACGGGGAGTGGATACGGGGAGTGGATACGGGGAGTGGGGACGGTGAGTGGGGATGGTGATTGGGGACGGGGAGTGGGGACGGGGAGTGGGGACGGGGAGAGGGGACGGGGAGAGGGGACGGGGAGAGGGGACGGGGAGTGGGGACGGGGAGTAGGGACGGGGAGTGGGGACGGGGAGTGGGTACGGGGAGTGGGGACGGGGAGTGGGGACGGTGAGTGACGACACTGAGTGGGGACGGGGAGTGGGGACGGGGAGTGGATACGGGGAGTGGATACGGGGAGTGGATACGGGGGGTGGAAACGGGGAATGGGGACGCGGAGTGGATACGGGGAGTGGGGACGGGGAGTGCGGACGGGGAGTGCGGACGGGGCGTGGGGACGGTGAGTGGGGACGGTGAGTGGAGACGGTGAGTGGGGACGGGGAGCGGGGACGGGGAGCGGGGACGGGGAGCGGGGACGGGGAGCGGGGACGGGGAGCGGGAACGGTGAGCGGGAACGAGGAGCGAAAACGAGGAGCGTGGACGAGGAGCGGGGACGGGGAGTGGGGACGGGGAGTGGGGACAGGAAGCGGGGACGGGGAGTGGGGACGGGGAGTGGGGACGGGGTGTGGGGACGGGGTGTGGGGACGGGGTGTGGAGACGGGGAGTGGGGACGGGGAGTGGGGACGGGGAGTGGGGACGGGGTGTGGGGACGGGGTGTGGGGACGGGGAGTGGGGACGGGCAGTGGGGACAGGGAGTGGGGACGGGGAGTGGATTCGGGGAGTGGATACGGGGAGTGGATTCGGGGAGTGGATATGGGGAGTGGATACGGGGAGTGGCTACGGGGAGTTGGGGACGGGGAGTGGGGACGGGGAGTGGGGACGGGGAGTGGGGAAGGGGAGAGTGGACGGGGAGAGGGGACGGGGAGTGGGGACGGGGAGTGGGGACGGGGAGTGGGGACGGGGCGTGGGGACGGGGAGTGGGGACGGTGAGTGGATTCGGGGAGTGGATACGGTGAGCGGGAACGAGGAGCGAAAACGAGGAGTGGGAACGGGCAGTGGGGACGGGCAGTGGCTACATTGAGTGGGGACGGGGAGTGGGGACGGTGAGTGGGGACGGAGAGTGGGGACGGAGAGTGGGGACGGAGAGTGGAGTCGGAGAGTGGGGACGGAGAGTGGGGACGGAGAGTGGGGACGGGGAGTGGGGACGGGGAGTGGGGACGGGGAGTGGGGACGGGGAGTGGGGACGGAGAGTGGGGACGGAGAGTGGGGACGGGAGTGGGGACGGGGAGTGGGGACGGGGAGTGGGAACGGGGAGTGGGGACGGGGAGTGGGGACGGGGAGTGGATTCGGGGAGTGGATACGGGGAGTGGCTACGGGGAGTGGGGACGGGGAGTGAGGACAGGGAGTGGGGACGGGGAGAGGGGACGGGGAGAGGGGACGAGGAGAGGGGACGGGGAGAGGGGACGGGGAGTGGGGACGGGGAGTTGGGATGGGGAGTGGCTACATTGAGTGGGGACGGGGAGTGGGGACGGGGAGTGGGGACGGGGAGAGGGGACGGGGAGAGGGGACGGGGAGTGGGGACGGGGAGTGGGGACGGGGAGTGGGGACGGGGAGTGGGGCCGGGGAGATGGGTAGGGGAGTGGGGATGGAGAGTGGGGACGGGGAGTGGGGACGGGGAGTGGGGAGGGGGAGTGGGGACGGGGAGTGGGGATGGGGAGAGGGGACGGGAAGAGGGGACGGGGAGTGGGGACGGGGAGTGGGGACGGGGCGTGGGGACGGGGAGTGGATACGGGGAGTGGATACGGTGAGCGGGAACGAGGAGCGAAAACGTGGAGTGGGAACGGGCAGTGGGGACGGGCAGTGGCTACATTGAGTGGGGACGGGGAGTGGGGACGGTGAGTGGGGACGGAGAGTGGGGACGGAGAGTGGGGACGGAGAGTGGGGTCGGAGAGTGGGGTCGGGGAGTGGGGACGGGGAGTGGGGACGGAGAGTGGGGACGGAGAGTGGGGACGGGGAGTGGGGACGGGGAGTGGGGACGGGGAGTGTGGACGGGGGGTGGGGACGGGGAGTGGGGACGGGGAGTGGGGACGGAGAGTGGGGACGGAGAGTGGGGACGGTGAGTGGGGACGGAGAGTGGGGACGGAGAGTGGGGACGGGGAGTGGGGACGGGGAGTGGGGACGGGGAGTGGGGACGGGGAGTGGGGACGGTGAGTGGGGAAGGGGAGTGGGGACGGTGAGTGGGGACGGGGAGTGGGGACGGGGAGAGGGGACGGGGAGCGGGGACGGGGAGCGGGGACGGGGAGCGGGGACGGTGAGCAGGGACGGGGAGCGGGGACGGGGAGCGGGGACGGAGAGCGGGGACGGGCAGTGGGGACGGGCAGTGGGGACGGGCAGTGGCTACATTGAGTGGGGACGGGGAGTAAGGACCGTGAGTGGGGACGGTGAGTGGGGACCGTGAGTGGGGACTGAGAGTGGGGACCGAGAGTGGGGACCGAGAGTGGGGACCGAGAGTGGGGACGGAGAGTGGGGACGGGGAGATGGGTAGGGGAGTGGGGAACGGCGAGTGGGGACGGCGATTGGGGACGGCGATTGGGGACGGGGCGTGGGGACGGGGCGTGGGGACGGGGAGTGGGGACGGGGAGTGGGGACGGTGAGTGGATTCGGGGTGTGGATACGGTGAGCGGGAACGAGGAGCGAAAACGAGGAGTGGGAACGGGCAGTGGGGACGGGCAGTGGCTACATTGCGTGGGGACGGGGAGTGGGGACGGTGAGTGGGGACGGAGAGTGGGGACGGAGAGTGGGGTCGGAGAGTGGGGACGGAGAGTGGGGACGGGGAGTGGGGACGGGGAGTGGGGACGGGGAGTGGGGACGGGGAGTGGGGATGGAGAGTGGGGACGGAGAGTGGGGACGGAGAGTGGGGACGGGGAGTGGAGACGGGGAGTGGGGACGGGGAGTGGGGACGGGGAGTGGGGACGGAGAGTGGGGACGGAGAGTGGGGACGGTGAGTGGGGACGGAGAGTGGGGACGGAGAGTGGGGACGGAGAGTGGGGCCGGGGAGTGTGGACGGGGAGTGGGGACGGTGAGTGGGGACGGGGAGTGGGGACGGGGAGTGGGGACGGGGAGTGGGAACGGGGAGTGGGGACGGGGAGTGGGGACGGGGAGTGGGGACGGGGAGTGGATTCGGGGAGCGGATACGGGGAGTGGCTACGGGGAGTGGGGACGGGGAGTGAGGACGGGGAGTGGGGACGGGGAGAGGGGACGGGGAGAGGGGACGGGGAGAGGGGACGGGGAGTGGGGACGGGGAGTGGGGACGGGGAGTGGCTACATTGAGTGGGGACGGGGAGTGGGGACGGGGAGAGGGGACGGGGAGTGGGGACGGGGAGTGGGGACGGGGAGTGGGGACGGGGAGTGGGGACGGGGAGTGGGGCCGGGGAGATGGGTAGTGGAGTGGGGACGGAGAGTGGGGACGGGGAGTGGGGACGGGGAGTGGGGAGGGGGAGTGGGGAAGGGGAGTGGGGAAGGCGAGAGGGGACGGGGAGAGGGGACGGGGAGAGGGGACTGGGAGTGGGGGCGGGGAGTGGGGACGGGGAGTGGGGACGGGGCGTGGGGATGGGGAGTGGATACGGTGAGCGGGAACGAGGAGCGAAAACGAGGAGTGGGAACGGGCAGTGGGGACGGGCAGTGGCTACATTGAGTGGGGACGGGGAGTGGGGACGGTGAGTGGGGACGGAGAGTGGGGACGGAGAGTGGGGACGGAGAGTGGGGTCGGAGAGTGGGGTCGGGGAGTGGGGACGGAGAGTGGGGACGGGGAGTGGGGACGGTGAGTGGGGACGGAGAGTGGGGACGGAGAGTGGGGACGGAGAGTGGGGTCGGAGAGTGGGGTCGGGGAGTGGGGACGGAGAGTGGGGACGGAGAGTGGGGACGGGGAGTGTGGACGGGGAGTGGGGACGGGGAGTGGGGACGGGGGGTGGAGACGGGGAGTGGGGACGGGGAGTGGGGACGGAGAGTGGGGACGGAGAGTGGGGACGGTGAGTGGGGACGGAGAGTGGGGACGGAGAGTGCGGACGGAGAGTGGGGACGGGGAGTGGGGACGGGGAGTGGGGACGGGGAGTGGGGACGGTGAGTGGGGACGGGGAGAGGGGACGGGGAGCGGGGACGGGGAGCAGGGACGGGGAGCGGGGACGGGAAGCGGGGACGGGGAGCGGGGACGGAGAGCGGGGACGGGGTGCGGGGACGGTGAGCTGGAACGAGGAGCGGGAACGAGGAGTGGGGACGGGCAGTGGGGACGGGCAGTGGGGACGGGCAGTGGGGACGGGCAGTGGCTACATTGAGTGGGGACGGGGAGTGAGGACCGTGAGTGGGGACCGTGAGTGGGGACCGAGAGTGGGGACCGAGAGTGGGGACCGAGAGTGGGGACGGAGAGTGGGGACGGGGAGATGGGTAGGGGAGTGGGGAACGGCAAGTGGGGACGGCGATTGGGGACGGCGATTGGGGACGGGGCGTGGGGACGGGGAGTGGGGACGGCGAGTGGGGACGGGGCGTGGGGACGGGGCGTGGGGACGGGGCGTGGGGACGGGGAGTGGGGACGGGGAGTGGGGTCGGAGAGTGGGGACGGAGAGTGGGGATGGAGAGTGGGGACGGGGAGTGGGGACGGGGAGTGGGGACGGGGAGTGGGGACGGAGAGTGGGGACGGAGAGTGGGGACGGAGAGTGGGGACGGGGAGTGGAGACGGGGAGTGGGGACGGGGAGTGGGGACGGGGAGTGGGGACGGAGAGTGGGCATGGAGAGTGGGGACGGGGAGATGGGTAGGGGAGTGGGGAACGGCAAGTGGGGACGGCGATTGGGGACGGCGATTGGGGACGGGGCGTGGGGACGGGGCGTGGGGACGGGGAGTGGGGACGGCGAGTGGGGACGGGGCGTGGGGACGGGGCGTGGGGACGGGGCGTGGGGACGGGGCGTGGGGACGGGGAGTGGGGACGGGCGAGTGGGGAACGGTGAGTGAGTACGGCGATTGGGGACGGCGATTGGGGACGGCGATTGGGGACGGGGCGTGGGGACGGGGCGTGGGGACGGGGCGTGGGGACGGGGCGTGGGGACGGGGGGTGGGGACGGGGGGTGGGGACGGGGGGTGGAGACGGGGGGTGTGGACGGCGGGTGGGGACGCTGAGTGGGGACGGTGCGTGGGGAGGGGGCGTGGGGACGGGGGGTGGGGACGGGGTGTGGGGAAGGTGGGTGGGGACGGGGGGTTGGGACGGCGAGTGGGGAGGGCGAGTGGGGAGGGCGAGTGGGGAGGGCGAGTGGGGAGGGCGAGTGGGGAACGGCGAGTGGGGACGGCGATTGGGGAACGGCGATTGGGGACGGGGCGTGGGGACTGGGCATGGGGACGGGGAGTGGGGACGGGGAGTGGGGACGGGGAGTGGGGACGGGGAGTGGGGAGTGGGGAGTGGGGAGTGGGGAGTGGGGAGAGGGGAGTGGGGACGGGGAGTGAGGAGAGGGGAGTGGGGACAGGGAGTGGGGACGGGGAGTGGGGGCGGGGAGAGGGGACGGGGAGAGGGGACGGGGAGAGGGGAGTGGGGAGTGGGGAGAGGGGAGTGGGGACGGGGAGTGGGGAGAGGGGAGTGGGGACGGGGATTGCGCACGGGGAGTGCGGACGTGGAGTGCGGATGTGGAGCGCGGACGTGGAGTGCGGACGGGGAATGGGGACGGGGAATGGGGACGGGGAGTGGGGACGGGGAGTGGGGAACGGCGAGTGGGGACGGCGATTGGGGACGGCGATTGGGGACGGGGCGTGGGGACGGCGAGTGGGGACGGCGTGTGGGGACGGCGAGTGGGGACGGGGCGTGGGGACGGGGCGTGGGGACGGGGCGTGGGGACTGGGGGTGGGGACGGGGGGTGGGGACGCTGAGTGGGGACGGCGCGTGGGGACGGGGCGTGGGGACGGGGGGTGGGGACGGGGGGTGGGGACGGCGAGTGGGGAGGGCGAGTGGGGAGGGCGAGTGGGGAGGGCGAGTGGGGAGGGCGAGTGGGGAGGGCGAGTGGGGAACGGCGAGTGGGGACGGCGATTGGGGACGGCGTTTGGGGACGGGGCGTGGTGACGGGGCGTGGGGACGGGGCGTGGGGACGGGGCGTGGTGACGGGGTGTGGGGACGGGGCGTGGTGATGGGGCGTGGTGACGGGGCGTGGGGACGGGGCGTGGGGACGGGGAGTGGGGACGGGGAGTGGGGACGGGGAGTGGGGACGGGGAGGGGGGACAGGGAGTGGGGACAGGGAGTGGGGAGTGGGGAGTGCGGAGAGGGGAGTGGGGACGGGGATTGCGGACGGGGAGTGGGGACGGGGAGTGGGGACGGGGAGTGGGGACGGGGAGAGGGGAGTGGGGACTGGGAGTGCGGACGGGGAGTGCGGACGGGGAGTGGGGACGGGGAGTGGGGACGGGGAGTGGGAACGGGGAGAGGGGAGTGGGGAGAGGGGAGTGGGGAGAGGGGAGTGGGGACGGGGAGTGGGGAGAGGGGAGTGGGGACGGGGAGTGCGGACGGGGAGTGCGGACGGGGAGTGCGGACGGGGAGTGGGGACAGGGAGTGGGGAACGGCGAGTGGGGGACGGCGATTGGGGACGGCTATTGGGGACGGCGATTGGGGACGGAGATTGGGGACGGGGCGTGGGGACGGGGCGTGGGGACGGGGCGTGGGGACGGCGAGTGGGGACGGCGAGTGGGGACGGGGCGTGGGGACGGGGCGTGGGGACGGGGAGTGGGGACGGGGAGTGGGGACGGGGAGTGGGGACGGGGAGTGGGGACGATAGTGAGGACGGGGAGCGGGGAAAGGGAGTGGGGACGGGGAGTGAGGACGGGGAGTGGGGACGGGGAGTGGGGACGGGGAGAGGGGACGGGGAGAGGGGACGGGGAGCGGGGACGGGGAGCGGTGACGGGGCGCGGGGAACGGCGAGTGGGGAACGGCGATTGGGGACGGCGATTGGGGACGGCGATTGGGGACGGGGCATGGGGACGGGGCGTGGGGACGGGGCGTGGGGACGGGGCGTGGGGACGGCGAGTGGGGACGGCGAGTGGGGACGGGGTGTGGGGACGGGGAGTGGGGACGGGGAGTGGGGACGGGGAGTGGGGACGGGGAGCGGGGAGTGGGGAGCGGGGACGGGGAGCGGGGACGGGGAGCGGGGACGGTGAGAGGGGACGGTGAGTGGGGACTGTGAGAGGGGATGGGGAGAGGGGATGGGGAGAGGGGACGGTGAGAGGGGACGGTGAGAGGGGACGGTGAGAGGGGACGGGGAGTGGGGACGGGTAGAGGGGACGGGGAGTGGGGACGGGGAGTGGGGACGGGGAGTGGGGACGGGTAGAGGGGACGGGGAGTGTTGACGGGGAGTGGGGACGGGGAGTGGGGACGGGGAGAGGGGACGGGGAGTGGGGACGGGGAGTGGGGACGGGGAGTGGGGACGGTGAGTGGGGACGGTGAGTGGCTACGGGGAGTGGGGACGGGGAGTGGGGAAGGTGAGCGGGGACGGGGAGCGGGGACGGTGAGCGGGGACGGTGAGCGGGGACGGAGAGAGGGGACAGAGAGAGGGGACGGTGAGAGGGGACGGTGAGAGGGGACGGTGAGAGGGGACGGGGAGTGGGGACGGGGAGTGGGGACGGGGAGTGGGGACGGGGAGTGACGACGGGGAGTGGGGACGGGGAGTGGGGACGGGGATTGGGGACGGGGAGTGGGGACGGGGAGTGGGGACGGGGATTGGGGACGGGGAGTGGGGACGGGGGGTGGGGACGGGGGGTGGGGACGGGGAGAGGGGACGGGGAGTGTGGACGGGGAGAGGGGACGGGGAGAGGGGACGGGGAGTGGGGACGGGGAGTGGGGACGGGGATTGGGGACGGGGATTGGGGACGGGGAGTGGGGTATGAGAGTGGGGTAGGGGAGTGGGGTAGGGGAGTGGGGTAGGGGAGTGGGGTAGGGGAGTGGGATAAGGGAGTGGGATAAGGGAGTGGGATAAGGGAGTGGGATAGGGGAGTGGGATAGGGGAGTGGGATATGGGAGTGGGATAGGGGAGTGGGATAGGGGGGTGGGATAGGGGAGTGTGAGATGGGGGAGTGGCGGGTGGAGTGGGGCGGGGGAGTGGGGCGGGGGAGTGGGGCGGGGGAGTGGGGCGGCGGAGAGGGGCGGGGGAAAGGGGCGGGGGAGAGGGGCGGGGGAGAGGGGCGGGGGAGAGGGGCGGGGGAGAGGGGCGGGGGAGTGGGGCAGGTTAGTGTGGGAGGGGAGTGGGGAGGTGAGTGGAGGAGGTGAGTGGGGGAGGTGAGTGGGGGAGGTGAGTGGGGGAGCGGGGGTGGGGGAGCGGGGGTGGGGGAGGGGAGTGGGGGAGGGGAGTGGGGGAGGGGAGTGGGGGAGGGAAGTGGGGGAGGGGCGTGGGGGAGGGGAGTGAGGTAGGGTTATGGGGGAGGGGATTGAGGTCGTGGAGTGGAGGAGGGGAGTGGGTTGGGATAGAGGGTCGGGGAGTGGAGATGGGGAGTGGGGGTTCAGAGTGGTGTCAGGGAGTTGGATAGGGGAGGGCAGTGAGGAGATGGAGGGGAGGGGAGTTGGAGAGGGATGTGGGGTAGGGGAGTTGGAGAGGGAAGTGGGGTAGGGGAGTGGGGGAGTGGAGTGGGGGAGGGGATTGGGGGAGGGGAGTGGGGGAAGGGAGTGGGGTGAGGGGTAGGGGAGTTGGGGAGTTGGAGTGGTGTAAGGGAGTGGGGTAGGGGGACGCGGGGCAGGGGGGCGCGGGGCAGGGGGGCGCGGGGCAGGGGGGCGCGGGGTCGGAGGAGCGGGGTAGGAGGAGCGGGGTAGGATCAGCGGGGTAGGGGGGCGTGGTAGGGGGCGGGGCAGGGGGGCGGGGTAAAGGGGCGGGGTAGGGGGGAGGGGATCGGGGATGGAGCGGGGGAGGGGAGCGGGGGAGGGGAGCGGGGGAGGGGAGCGCAGTGAGGAGGTGGAGGAAAGGGGAGTCAGGCAGGGGAGTGGGGTAGGGGAGGGCAGTGAGGATTTGGCGGGAAGGGGAGTGGGGGAGGGGTGAGGGTTAAGTGAGCGGGGTAGGGGAGTGGGGTAGGGGAGTGTGGTAGGGCAGCGGGGTAGGTGAGCGGGGTAGGTGAGCGGGGTAGGTGAGCGGGGTAGGGGAGCGGGGTAGGGGAGTGGGGGAGGCGAGCGGGGTAGGTGAGCGGGGTAGGGGAGTGACGTGCGGGAGTGAGGTAGATGTATGGCGGAGAGGATTGAGGTAGTGGAATGGGGGAAGGGAGTGGGGGAGGGGAGTGGGGTAGGGTATGGGAGGCGGTAACTGGGGGAGTGGAGTGAGGTAGGGCAGTGGATGAGGGAAGTGGAGTGCGGGTGTGGGGTAGGGGAGGGCATTGAGGAGGTGGAGGGAAGCGGAGTGACGTGGGAAGGGAGAGTGGCGGTGGCGTAGCGGAGCTGGGTAGGGGAGGGCAGTGAGGAGCAGAAGGAAGGGGAGTAGGGGAGGGGAGTGCAGTGAGGAGGTGAAGAGAAGGGGAGTGGGGGAGGGCATTGGGGTCGGAGAGTTGGGGAGCAGTAGTTGGGTAGGGGAGTGGGTTATGGATGTGGTGTCGGGGAGTGGGGTAGGGGAGTGTGGTAGCGGAGTGGGGCAGGGGAGTAGGGGGGCGAGTGGGGTAGGGGTGTGGGGGAGGCATGTGGAGTCGTGGAGTGGGGTCGTGGAGTGGGGGAGGGGAGTGGGGGAGGGGAGTGGGGGAGGGGAGTGAGGAAGGGGAGTGGGGAAGGGGAGTGGGGAAGGGGAGTGGGGAAGGGTGTGTGGTCAGGGAGGGCAGTGAAGAGGTGTTGGGAAGCGGAGAGGTGGCCGGGAGTGGGGGGGAGGGGAATGGGGTAGTGGAGTTGGGGAGGGGAGTTGGGGAGGGGAGTTGGGGAGGGGAGTTGGGGAAGGGGTGCGCAGTGAGGAGGTGGAGGGAAGGGGAGTGGGGGAGGGGCGTGGGGGAGGGGAGTGAGGTAGGGTTATGGGGGAGGGGATTGAGGTAGTGGAATGGGGGAGCGGAGTGGGGAAGGGGAGTGGTGTCGGGGATTGGTGTCGGGGAGTCGGGGAGCAGAGTGGGGGAGCGGAGTGGGGGTGCAGAGTGGGGGTGCGGAGTGGGGGAGGGGAGTGGGGGAGGGGAGTGGGGGAGGGGAGTGGGGGAGGGGAGTGGGGAAGGGGAGTGGGGAAGGGGAGTGTGGAAGGGGAGTGCTGAAGGGAGTGTGGTCAGGGTGCGCAGTGAAGAGGTGCTGGGAAGCGGAGAGGTGGACGGGAGTGGCGGGGAGGGGAGTGGGGGAGGGGAGGGGTATGGGAATGGGGAAGGGGAATGGGGTAGTGGAGTTGGGGAGGGGAGTGATTTAGGGGGGTGGGGTAGGGGTGCGCAGTGAGGAGGTTGAGGGAAGGGGAGTGGGGGAGGGGTGTGGGGTAGGTGAGTTGGGGAGGTGAGTGGGGGAGGGTAGTGGGGGATGGGAGTGTGGTAGCGGAGGGCAGTGTGGAGGTGCAGGGAAGTGGAGTGTGGGGGAGGGGAGGGGAGAGAGGAGGTGCAGGGGAGGGGAGGGGAGTGTGGGAGGGGAGTGGGGGAGGGGAGTGGGGAAGGGGAGTGTGGGAGGGGAGTGGGGGAGGGGAGTGGGGAAGGGGAGTGGGGAAGGGGAGTGAGGGAGGGTAGTTGGGGAGGATGTGGGGTCGGGGTTTGGGTTAGGGGAGTGGGGGAGGCATGTGAGGGAGGGATGTGATAGAGGGTAGTGGGTTCGGGGAGTGGGGTCGGGGAGTGGGTAGGGGAGTGGGGTAGGGGAGTGGGGTAGGAGAGTGGGGACGGGGAGTGGGGTCGGTGAGAGGGGACGGAGAGTGGGGACGGAGAGTGGGGACGGTGAGTGGGGACGGTGAGTGGTTCCAGTGAGTGGGGACGGAGAGTGGGGACGGAGAGTGAGGACGGGGAGTGGGGACGGGGAGTGGGGACGGGGAGCGGGGAGTGGGGAGCGGGGACGGGGAGTGGGGACGGGGAGCGGGGACGGTGAGAGGGGACGGGGAGAGGGGACGGTGAGAGGGGACGGTGAGAGGGGACGGTGAGAGGGGACGGGGAGTGGGGACGGGGAGAGGGGACGGGGAGTGGGGACGGGTAGTGGGGACGCGGAGTGGGGACGGGGAGTGGGGGAGGGGAGTGGGGGAGGGGAGTGGGGGAGGGGAGTGGGGGAGGGGAGTGGGGAAGGGGAGTGGGGAAGGGGAGTGTGGAAGGGGAGTGCTGAAGGGAGTGTGGTCAGGGTGCGCAGTGAAGAGGTGCTGGGAAGCGGAGAGGTGGACGGGAGTGGCGGGGAGGGGAGTGGGGGAGGGGAGGGGTATGGGTATGGGGAAGGGGAATGGGGTAGTGGAGTTGGGGAGGGGAGTGATTTAGGGGGGTGGGGTAGGGGTGCGCAGTGAGGAGGTTGAGGGAAGGGGAGTGGGGGAGGGGTGTGGGGTAGGTGAGTTGGGGAGGTGAGTGGGGGAGGGTAGTGGGGGATGGGAGTGTGGTAGCGGAGGGCAGTGTGGAGGTGCAGGGAAGTGGAGTGGGGAGGGGAGGGGAGAGAGGAGGTGCAGGGGAGGGGAGGGGAGGGGAGTGTGGGAGGGGAGTGGGGAGGGGAGTGGGGAAGGGGAGTGTGGGAGGGGAGTGGGGGAGGGGAGTAGGGAAGGGGAGTGGGGAAGGGGAGTGAGGGAGGGTAGTTGGGGAGGAGGTGGGGTCGGGGTTTGGGTTAGGGGAGTGGGGGAGGCATGTGAGGGAGGGATGTGATAGAGGGTAGTGGGTTCGGGGAGTGGGGTCGGGGAGTGGGGTAGGGGAGTGGGGTAGGGGAGTGGGGTAGGAGAGTGGGGACAGGGAGTGGGGTCGGTGAGAGGGGACGGAGAGTGGGGACGGAGAGTGGGGACGGTGAGTGGGGACGGTGAGTGGTTCCAGTGAGTGGGGACGGAGAGTGGGGACGGAGAGTGAGGACGGGGAGTGGGGACGGGGAGTGGGGACGGGGAGCGGGGAGTGGGGAGCGGGGACGGGGAGTGGGGACGGGGAGCGGGGACGGTGAGAGGGGACGGGGAGAGGGGACGGTGAGAGGGGACGGTGAGAGGGGACGGTGAGAGGGGACGGGGAGTGGGGACGGGGAGAGGGGACGGGAGTGGGGACGGGTAGTGGGGACGCGGAGTGGGGACGGGGAGTGGGGACGGGGAGTGGGGACGGGGTGAGGGGACGGGGAGAGGGGACGGGGAGTGGGGACGGGGAGTGGGGACGGGGAGAGGGGACAGGGAGTGGGGACGGGGAGTGGGGACGGTGAGTGGGGACGGTGAGTGGCTACGGGGAGTGGGGACGGGGAGTGGGTATGGGGAGTGGGGAAGGGGAGTGGGGAAGGGGAGTGGGGAAGGGGAGTGGGGAGTCTGAGTGGGGAAGGTGAGCGGGGACGGGGAGCGGGGACGGTGAGCGGGGACGGTGAGCGGGGACGGAGAGAGGGGACGGTGAGCGGGGACGGAGAAAGGGGACGGTGAGAGGGGACGGTGAGAGGGGACGGTGAGAGGGGACGGGGAGTGGGGACGGGGAGTGACGACGGGGAGTGGGGACGGGGAGTGGGGACGGGGAGTGGGGACGGGGAGTGGGGACGGGGGGTGGGGACGGGGAGAGGGGACGGGGAGTGGGGACGGGGAGTGGGGACGGGGAGTGGGGACGGGGATTGGGGACGGGGAGTGGGGTAGGGGAGTGGGGTAGGGAGTGGGGTAGGGGAGTGGGGTAGGGGAGTGGGATAAGGGAGTGGGATAAGGGAGTGGGATAGGGGAGTGGGATAGGGGAGTGGCATAGGGGAGTGGGATAGGGGGTGGGATAGGGGGGTGTGGGATGGGGAGTCTCGGGTGGAGTGGGGCGTGGGAGTGGGGCGGGGGAGTGGGGCGGCGGAGTGGGGCGGCGGAGTGGGGCGGCGGAGTGGGGCGGCGGAGTGGGGCGGCGGAGAGGGGCGGGGGAGAGGGGCGGGGGAGAGGGGCGGGGGAGAGGGGCGGGGGAGATGGGCGGGGGAGAGGGGCGGGGGAGAGGGGCAGGTTAGTGTGGGAGGGGAGTGGGGAGGTGAGTGGAGGAGGTGAGTGGGGGAAGTGAGTGGGGGAGGTGAGTGGGGGAGGTGAGTGGGGGAGCGGGGGTGGGGGAGGGTAGTGGGGGAGGGGAGTGGGGGAGGGGAGCGGGGGAGGAGCAGCGGGGTAGGAGCAGCGGGGTAGGAGCAGCGGGGTAGGGGGGCGTGGTAGGGGGGGCGTGGTAGGGGGCGGGGTAGGGGGGTGGGGTAAAGGGGCGGGGTAGGGGGGAGGGGATCGGGGAGGGAGTGGGGGAGGGGTGCGGGGGAGGGGTGCGGGGGAGGGGAGCGGGGGAGGGGAGCGCAGTGAGGAGGTGGAGGAAAGGGGAGTGGGGGAGGGGAGGGCAGTGAGGATTTGGCGGGAAGGGGAGTGGGGGAGGGGTGAGGGTTAAGTGAGCGGGGTTGGGGAGTGGGGTAGGGGAGTGGGGTAGGGCAGCGGGGTAGGTGAGCGGGGTAGGGGAGCGGGGTAGGGGAGTGGGGGAGGGGAGTGGGGGAGGTGAGCGGGGTAAGTGAGCGGGGTAGGGGAGTGAGGTGCGGGAGTGAGGTAGATGTATGGCGGAGAGGATTGAGGTAGTGGAATGGGGGAAGGGAGTGGGGGAGGGGAGTGTGGTAGGGTATGGGAGGCGGTAACTGGGGGAGTGGAGTGAGGTAGGGCAGTGGATCGAGGGGAGTGGAGTGCGGGTGTGGGGTAGGGGAGGGCAGTGAGGAGGTGGAGGGAAGCGGAGTGACGTGGGGAGGGAGAGTGGCGGTGGCGTAGCGGAGCTGGGTAGGGGAGGGCCGTGAGGAGCAGAAGGAAGGGGAGTAGGGGAGGGGAGTGGGGGAGGGGAGTGCAGTGAGGAGGTGAAGAGAAGGGGAGTGGTGGAGGGCATTGGGGTCGGAGAGTTGGGGAGCAGTAGTTGGGTAGGGGAGTGGGTTACGGATGTGGTGTCGGGGAGTGGGGTAGGGGAGTGTGGTAGCGGAGTGGGGCAGGGGAGTGGGGGGGGCGAGTGGGGTAGGGGTGTGGGGGAGGCATGTGGGGTCGTGGAGTGGGGTCGTGGAGTGGGGTCGTGGAGTGGGGGAGGGGAGTGGGGGAGGGGAGTGGGGGAGGGGAGTGGGGAAGGGGAGTGGGGAAGGGGAGTGGGGAAGGGGAGTGGGGAAGGGTGTGTGGTCAGGGAGGGCAGTGAAGAGGTGCTGGGAAGCGGAGAGGTGGCCGGGAGTGGGGGGGAGGGGAATGGGGTAGTGGAGTTGGGGAGGGGAGTTGGGGAGGGGAGTTGGGGAGGGGAGTTGGGGAGGGGGTGCGCAGTGAGGAGGTGGAGGGAAGGGGAGTGGGGGAGGGGCGTGGGGGAGGGGAGTGAGGTAGGGTTATGGGGGAGGGGATTGAGGTAGTTGAATGGGGGAGCGGAGTGGGGAAGGGGAGTGGTGTCGGCGATTTGTGTTGGGGAGTCGGGGAGCAGAGTGGGGGAGCGGAGTGGGGGTACGGAGTGGGGGAGGGGAGTGGGGGAGGGGAGTGGGGGAGGGGAGTGGGGGAGGGGAGTGGGGAAGGGGAGTGCGGAAGGGGAGTGCTGAAGGGAGTGTGGTCAGGGAGCGCAGTGAAGAGGTGCTGGGAAGCGGAGAGGTGGACGGGAGTGGCGGGGAGGGGAGTGGGGGAGGGGAGGGGTATGGGAATGGGGAAGGGGAATGGGGTAGTGGAGTTGGGGAGGGGAGTGATTTAGGGGGGTGGGGTAGGGGTGCGCAGTGAGGAGGTTGAGGGAAGGGGAGTGGGGGAGGGGTGTGGGGTAGGAGAGTTGGGGAGCGGAGTGGGGTAGGGTAGTGCGGTAGGTGAGTGGGGGAGGTGAGTGGGGGAGGGTAGTGGGGGATGGGAGTGTGGTAGCGGAGGGCAGTGTGGAGGTGCAGGGAAGTGGAGTGGGGGAGGGGAGGGGAGAGAGGAGGTGCAGGGGAGGGGAGGGGAGGGGAGTGTGGGAGGGGAGTGGGGGAGGGGAGTGGGGAAGGGGAGTGTGGGAGGGGAGTGGGGGAGGGGAGTGGGGAAGGGGAGTGAGGGAGGGTAGTTGGGGAGGAGGTGGGGTCGGGGTTTGGGTTAGGGGAGTGGGGGAGGGGAGTGGAGGAGGGGCGTGGAGTCGGGGAGGGGAGTGGAGTCGGGGAGGGGAGTGGAGTGGGATAGGGGAGTGGGATAGGGGAGTGGGATAGGGGAGTGGGATAGGGGAGTGGGGGAGGGGAGTGGGGGAGGGGCGTGGGGGAGGGGCGTGGGGGAGGGGAGAGGGGGAGGGGCGTGGGGGAGGGGAGAGGGGGAGGGGAGTTGGGAGGGGTGTTGGGGAGGGGTGTTGGGGAGGGGTGTTGGGGAGGGGTGTTGGGGAGGGGTGTTGGGGAGGGGAGTGGGGTATTGGAGTGGTGGAAGGGAGTGGGGTAGGGGAATGGTGTAGGGGAGTGGGGTAGGGGTGTGGGGTAGGGGTGTGTTGTTGGGGGGTTGGGGTTGGGGTGTGGGGTAGGGGAGTGGGGTAGGGGAGTGGGGTAGGGGAGTGGGTTTAGGGGAGTTGGGTAGTGGAGCGCAGTGAGGAGGTGGAGGGAAGGGAGAGAGGGAGGGGAGTGGGTGAGGTAAGTGGGGTAGGGGTGTTGGGTACTGGAGTGCAGTGAGAAGGTGGAGAGTATGTAAGTGGGGCAGGGGAGTGGGGGAGGGGAGTGGGGCAGGGGAGTGGGGCAAGGGAGTGGGGCAGGGGTGTGGGGGAGGGGAGTGGGGCAGGGGAGTGTGGTAGATTAGGGCACTGAGGAGGTGGAGGTAAGCGGAGTGGAGTAGGGGTGTGGGGCAGTGGAGTGGGGTAGGTTAGTGTGAGAGGGGAATGCGGGAGTGGGGGAGGGTAGTGGGGGAGGGGGGTGGGGTATGGGAGTGGGGGAGGGGAGTGGGGGAACGGAGTTGGGGAGGGGAGTTGGGGAGGGTAGTTGGGGGGTAAGTGGAGGAGTGGAGTAGAGAAGGTGTGTGGGGTGAGATAGTGGGGTAGGGGAGTGGATATGGGGAGTAGAGATGGGGAGTGGAGATGGGGAGTGGGGGTGCAGAGTGGTGTCACGGAGTTGGGTAGGGGAGGGCAGTGAGGAGATGGAGGGGAGGGGAGTTGGGGAGGGGAGATGGAAAGGGAAGTGGGGTAGGGGAGTCGGGGAGGGGAGTGGGGGAGGGGGGTGGGGTATGGGAGTGGGGGAGGGGAGTGGGGGAGGGGAGTTGGGGAGGGGAGTTGGGGAGGGTAGTTGGGGGGAAGTGGAGGAGTGGAGTGGAGGAGGTGTGTGGGGTGGGGTAGTGGGGTAGGGGAGTGGATATGGGGAGTGGAGATGGGGAGTGGAGATGGGGAGTGGGGGTGCAGAGTGGTGTCAGGGAGTTGGGTAGGGGAGGGCAGTGAGGAGATGGAGGGGAGGGGAGTTGGGGAGGGGAGATGGAAAGGGAAGTGGGGTAGGGGAGTCGGGGAGGGGAGTGGAGTCGGGGAGGGGAGTGGAGTCGGGGAGGGGAGTGGAGTGGGATAGGGGAGTGGGATAGGGGAGTGGGATAGGGGAGTGGGAGAGGGGAGTGGGGGAGTGGCGTGGGGGAGGGGCGTGGGGGAGGGGCGTGGGGGAGGGGAGAGGGGGAGGGGCGTGGGGGAGGGGAGAGGGGGAGGGGTGGGGGAGGGGAGTTGGGAGGGGTATTGGGGAGGGGTGTTGGGGAGGGGTGTTGGGGAGGGGTGTTGGGGAGGGGTGTTGGGGAGGGGAGTGGGGTGTTGGAGTGGTGGAAGGGAGTGGGGTAGTAGGGGAGTGGGGTAGTGGTGTGGGGTAGGGGTGTGGTGTTGGGGGGTTGGGGTTGGGGTGTGGGGTAGGGGAGTGGGGTAGGGGAGTGGGTTTAGGGGAGTTGGGTAGTGGAGCGCAGTGAGGAGGTGGAGGGAAGGGGAGAGAGGGAGGGGAGTGGGTGAGGTAAGTGGGGTAGGGGTGTTGGGTACTGGAGTGCAGTGAGAAGGTGGAGAGTAAGTGAGTGGGGCAGGGGAGTGGGGGAGGGGAGTGGGGCAGGGGAGTGGGGCAGGGGAGTGGGGCAGGGGTGTGGGGGAGGGGTGTGGGGGAGGGGTGTGGGGGAGGGGAGTGGGGCAGGGGAGTGTGGTAGATTAGGGCACTGAGGAGGTGGAGGTAAGCGGAGTGGAGTAGGGGTGTGGGGCAGTGGAGTGGGGTAGGTTAGTGTGAGAGGGGAATGCGGGAGTGGGGGAGGGTAGTGGGGGAGGGGGGTGGGGTATGGGAGTGGGGGAGGGGCGTGGGGGAGGGGCGTGGGCGAGGGGCGTGGGGGAGGGTAGAGGGGGAGGGGCGTGGGGGAGGGGAGAGGGGAGGGGTGGGGGGAGGGGAGTTGGGAGGGCTGTTGGGGAGGGGTGTTGGGGAGGGGTGTTGGGGAGGGGTGTTGGGGAGGGGTGTTGGGGAGGGGAGTGGGGTGCTGGAGTGGTGGAAGGGAGTGGGGTAGGGGAATGGTGTAGGGGAGTGGGGTAGGGGTGTGGGGTAGGGGTGTGGTGTTGGGGGGTTGGGGTTGGGGTGTGGGGTAGAGGAGTGGGGTAGGGGAGTGGGTTTAGGGGAGTTGGGTAGTGGAGCGCAGTGAGGAGGTGGAGGGAAGGGGAGAGAGGGAGGGTGTGGGTGAGGTAAGTGGGGTAGGGGTGTTGGGTACTGGAGTGCAGTGAGAAGGTGGAGAGTAAGTGAGTGGGGCAGGGGAGTGGGGGAGGGGAGTGGGGCAGGGGAGTGGGGCAGGGGAGTGGGGCAGGGGAAGTGGGGGAGGGGTGTGGGGGAGGGGTGTGGGGGAGGGGAGTGGGGGAGGGGAGTGTGGTAGATTAGGGCACTGAGGAGGTGGAGGTAAGCGGAGTGGAGTAGGGGTGTGGGGCAGTGGAGTGGGGTAGGTTAGTGTGAGAGGGGAATGCGGGAGTGGGGAAGGGTAGTGGGGGAGGGGGGTGGGGTATGGGAGTGGGGGAGGGGAGTGGGGGAGCGGAGTTGGGGAGGGGAGTTGGGGAGGGTAGTTGGGGGGAAGTGGAGGAGTGGAGTGGAGGAGGTGTGTGGGGTGAGATAGTGGGGTAGGGGAGTGGATATGGGGAGTAGAGATGGGGAGTGGAGATGGGGAGTGGGGGTGCAGAGTGGTGTCAGGGAGTTGGGTAGGGGAGGGCAGTGAGGAGATGGAGGGGAGGGGAGTTGGGGAGGGGAGATGGAAAGGGAAGTGGGGTAGGGAGTCGGGGAGGGGAGTGGAGTCGGGGAGGGGAGTGGAGTCGGGGAGGGGAGTGGAGTCGGGGAGGGGAGTGGGATAGGGGAGTGGGATAGGGGAGTGGGATAGGGGAGTGGGATAGGGGCGTGAGGGAGGGGCGTGGGGGAGGGGCGTGGGGGAGGGGCGTGGGGGAGGGGAGAGGGGGAGGGGAGAGGGGGAGGGGCGTGGGGGAGGGGGGAGGGGGAGGGGCGTGGGGGAGGGGAGAGGGGGAGGGGCGTGGGGGAGGGGAGAGGGGGGAGGGGTGGGGGAGGGGAGTTGGGAGGGGAGTTGGGGAGGGGAGTGGGGTGTTGGAGTGGTGGAAGGGAGTGGGGTAGGGGAGTGGTGTAGGGGAGTGGGGTAGAGGTGTGGGGTAGGGGTGTGGGGTAGGGGAGTGGGGTAGGGGAGTGGGGTAGGGGAGTGGGTTTAGGGAGTGGGTTTAGGGAGTGGGTTTAGGGGAGTGGGGTAGGGGAGTGGGGTAGGGGAGTGGGGGATTGGATTGAGGTACGGCAGTGGGGAAGGGGAGTGGGGTGGTGGAGGGCAGTGATGAGGTGGAATGAAGGGGAGTGGCCTAGGGAGTGGGGGAGGGCAGTGCCGTAGGGGAGTTGGGGAGGGCAGTGCCGTAGGGGAGTTGGGGAGGGGAGGGCAGTGAGGAGGAGAAGGGGTGTAGGGGAGGTGAGTGGGGGAGGGAAGTGAGTTAGGGGAGTGGGGTAGGGGAGTGGGATGTAGAGTAGGATAGCGGTGTGGAGTCGGGGTGCGCAGTGAGGATGTGGAGGGAAGGGAAGAGGGGGGGTGGAGTGGTGGAGGTGTGTGATTTAGGGGAGTTGGGTAGGGGAGTTGGGTAGTGGAGTGCAGTGAGGAGGTGGAGGGAAGGGGAGAGAGGGAGGGGAGTGGGTGAGGTAAGTGGGGTAGGGGTGTTGGGTACTGGAGTGCAGTGAGAAGGTGGAGAGTATGTGAGTGGGGCAGGGGAGTGGGGGAGGGGAGTGGGGCAGGGGAGTGTGGTAGAGTAGGGCACTGAGGAGGTGGAAGTAAGCGGAGTGGGGTAGTGGAGTGGGGGAGGGAGTGGGGCAGGGGAGTGGGGCAGGGGTGTGTGGTAGATTAGGGCACTGAGGAGGTGGAGGTAAGCGGAGTGGAGTAGGGGTGTGAGGCAGTGGAGTGGGGTAGGTTAGTGTGAGAGGGGAATGCGGGAGTGGGGGAGGGGAGTGGGGGAGGGGGTGGGGTATGGGAGTGGGGGAGGGGAGTGGGGGAGGGAGTGGGGGAGGGGAGTTGGGGAGGGGAGTTGGGGAGGGGAGTTGGCAGGGTAGTTGGGGGGGAAGTGGAGGAGTGGAGTGGAGGAGGTGTGTGGGGTGGGGTAGTGGGGTAGGGGAGTGGATATGGGGAGTAGAGATGGGGAGTGGAGATGGGGAGTGGGGGTGCAGAGTGGTTTCAGGGAGTTGGGTAGGGGAGGGCAGTGAGGAGATGGAGGGGAGGGGAGTTGGGGAGGGGAGATGGAAAGGGAAGTGGGGTAGGGGAGTCGGGGAGGGGAGTGGAGTCGGGAGGGGAGTGGAGTGGGATAGGGGAGTGGGATAGGGGAGTGGGATAGGGGAGTGGGGGAGGGGAGTGGGGGAGGGGCGTGGGGGTGGGGCGTTTGGGAGGGGCGTAGGGGAGGGGCGTGGGGGAGGGAGAGGGGGAGGGGAGAGGGGCAGGGGAGAGGGGCAGGGGAGAGGGGGAGGGGAGAGGGGGAGGGGTGGGGGGAGTTGGGGAGGGGTGTTGGGGATGGGAGTGGGGTGTTGGAGTGGTGGAAGGGAGTGGGGTAGGGGAATGGGTAGGGAGTGGGGTAGGAGTGTGGGTAGGGGTGTGGGGTTGGGGTGTGGGGTTGGGGTGTGGGGTTGGGGTGTGGGGTAGGGGAGTGTGTTTAGGGGAGTGGGTTTAGGGGAGTGGGTTTAGGGGAGTGGGTTTAGGGGAGTGGGTTTAGGGAAGTAGGGTAGGGGAGTGGGGGATTGGATTGAGGTATGGCAGTGGGGAAGGGGAGTGGGGTGGTGGAGGGCAGTGATGAGGTGGAATGAAGGGGAGTGACCTAGGGAGTGGGGGAGGGCAGTGCCGTAGGGGAGTTGGGGAGGGCAGTGCCGTAGGGGAGTTGGGGAGGGGAGGGCAGTGAGGAGGAGAAGGGGTGTAGGGGAGGTGAGTGGGGGAGGGAAGTGAGTTAGGGGAGTGGGGTAGGGGAGTGGGATGTAGAGTAGGATAGCGGTGTGGAGTCGGGGTGCGCAGTGAGGATGTGGAGGGAAGGGAAGAGGGGGAGTGGAGTGGTGGAGGTGTGTGATTTAGGGGAGTGGGGCAGGGGAGTGGGGCAGGGGAGTGGGACAGGGGAGTTGGGTAGTGGAGCGCAGTGAGGAGGTGGAGGGAAGGGGAGAGAGGGAGGGGAGTGGGTGAGGTAAGTGGGGTAGGGGTGTTGGGTACTGGAGTGCAGTGAGAAGGTGGAGAGTATGTGAGTGGGGCAGGGGAGTGGGGGAGGGGAGTGGGGCAGGGGAGTGTGGTAGAGTAGGGCACTGAGGAGGTGGAGGTAAGCGGAGTGGGGTAGGGGTATGGGGCAGTGGAGTGGGGGAGGGGAGTGGGGCAGGGGAGTGGGGCAGGGGAGTGGGGCAGGGGAGTGGGGCAGGGGTGTGGGGGAGGGGAGTGGGGCAGGGGAGTGTGGTAGATTAGGGCACTGAGGAGGTGGAGGTAAGCGGAGTGGAGTAGGGGTGTGGGGCAGTGGAGTGGGGTAGGTTAGTGTGAGAGGGGAATGCGGGAGTGGGGGAGGGGGGGTGGGGTATGGGAGTGGGGGAGTGGGGGAGTGGAGTTGGGGAGGGGAGTTGGGGAGGGTAGTTGGGCAGGGTAGTTGGGGGGGAAGTGGAGGAGTGGAGTGGAGGAGGTGTGTGGGGTGGGGTAGTGGGGTAGGGGAGTGGATATGGGGAGTAGAGATGGGGAGTGGAGATGGGGAGTGGGGGTGCAGAGTGGTGTCAGGGAGTTGGGTAGGGGAGGGCAGTGAGGAGATGGAGGGGAGGGGAGTTGGGGAGGGGAGACGGAAAGGGAAGTGGGGTAGGGGAGTCGGGGAGGGGAGTGGAGTGGGATAGGGGAGTGGGATAGGGGTGGGATAGGGGAGTGGGATAGGGGAGTGGGATAGGTCAGTGGGATAGGGGAGTGGGATAGGGGAGTGGGATAGGGGAGTGGGATAGGGGAGTGGGATAGGGGAGTGGGATAGGGGAGTGGGGGAGGGGCGTGGGGGAGGGGAGAGGGGGAGGGGAGAGGGGCAGGGCTGTGGGGGAGGGGAGAGGGGGAGGGGTGGGGGAGGGGTGTTGGGGAGGGGTGTTGGGGAGGGGTGTTGGGGAGGGGTGTTGGGGAGGGGAGTGGGGTGTTGGAGTGGTGGAAGGGAGTGGGGTAGGGGAATGGTGTAGGGGAGTGGGGTAGGGGTGTGGGGTAGGGGAGTGGGGTTGGGGTGTGGGGTAGGGGAGTGGGGTAGGGGAGTGGGGTAGGGGAGTGGGGTAGGGGAGTGGGATAGGGGAGTGGGGGGTGGAGTGGGGGGTGGAGTGGGGTGGGAAAGGGGCGGGGGAGAGGGGCGGGGGAGGGGGGCGGGGGAGAGGGGAAGGGGAGTGGGGAAGGGGAGAGGGGTAGGTTAGTGTGGGAGGGGAGTGGGGGAGGTGAGTGGGGGAGGGAGGTGGGGGAACGGGGGTGGGGGAGCGGAGTGGGGGAGGGGCGTGGGGGAGGGGAGTGGGGGAGGGGCGGGGGGGAGGGGCGGGGGGGAGGGGCGTGGGGGAGGGGAGTGAGGTAGGGTTGTATGGGGGAGGGGATTGAGGTAGTGGAATGGGGGAGGGGAGTGGTGGAGGGGAATGGGTTGGGATAGAGGGTCGGGGAGTGGGGGTACAGATTGGTGTCAGGGAGTTGGATAGGGGAGGGCAGTGAGGAGATGGACGGGAGGAGAGTTGGGGAGGGGAGTTGGAGAGGGAGGTGGGGTAGGGGAGTCGGGGAGGGGAGTGGGATAGGGAGTGGGGGAGGGGAGTGGGGGAGGGGAGTGGGGGAGGGGAGTGGGGGAAGGAGTGGGGGAAGGGAGTGGGGAAGGGAGTGGGGGAGGGGTGAGGGGGAGGGGAGTTGGGGAGTTGGAGTGGTGCAAGGGAGCGGGGCAGGGGGCGCGGGGTAGGGGGGCACGGGGTAGGGGGGCGCGGGGTAGGGGGCGCGGGGTAGGGGGCGCGGGGTAGGGGGGCGCGGGGTAGGGGGGCGGGGTAGGGGGGGCGGGGGTGGGGTGCGGGGGAGGGGAGAGGGGAAGGGGCGTGGGGGAGGGGCGTGGTGGAGGGGAGTGGGGGAGGGGAGTTGGGGCGGGGTGTTGGGGAGGGAGTGGGTGTTGGAGTGGTGGAAGGGAGTGGGGTAGGGGAATGGTGTAGTGGAGTGGGGTAGGGGTGTGGGGTAGGGGTTGGGGTGTGGGGTTGGGGTGTGGGGTAGGGGAGTGGGGTAGGGAGTGGGATAGGGGAGTTGGATAGGAGAGTGGGGGTGTGGGATGGGGGAGTGGGGGGGGAGTGGGGTGTGGAGTGGGGGGTGGAGTGGGGGGTGGAGTGGGGTGGGGAGAGGGGCGGGGAGAGGGGCGGGGCAGGGGAGAGGGGAAGGGGAGAAGGGTAGGGGAGTGTGGGAGGGGCGTGGGGGAGGGGAGTGGGGGAGGTGACTGGGGGAGGTGAGTGGGGGTGGGGGGTGGGGGAGCGGGGGTGGGGGAGCGGAGTGGGGGAGCGGAGTGGGGAGCGGGGGTGGGGGAGCGGAGTGGGGGAGCGGAGTGGGGGAGGGGCGTGGGGGAGGGGCGTGGGGAGGGGAGTGGGGAGGGGAATGGTGTAGGGTAGTGAGGGAAAGGAGTTGGGGAGGGGAGTTGGGGTAGGGAGTGAGGGAGGGGTGTTGTGGATGGGAGTAGTTGAGGAAAGTTGGGGAGGGGAGTTGGGGAGGGGTGTGTATTAAGTGAGTGGGGGAGGGGAGTGGGTTAGGGGAGTGGGTTTCGGGGAGTGGGTTTCGGGGACTGGGTTTCGGGGAGTGGGATTCGGGGAGTGGGTTTCGGGGAGTGGGTTTCGGGGAGTGGGTTTAGGGGAGTGGGTTTAGGGGAGTGGGGTAGGGGAGTGGGGTAGGGGAGTGGGGATTGGATTGAGGTATGGCAGTGGGGAAGGGGAGTGGGGTGGTGGAGGGCAGTGATGAGGTGGAATGAAGGGGAGGGCAGTGCCGTAGGGGAGTTGGGGAGGGCAGTGCCGTAGGGGAGTTGGGGAGGGGAGGGCAGTGAGGAGGAGAAGGGGTGTAGGGGAGGTGAGTGGGGGAGGGGGGTGGGGGAGGAGGTGGGGGAACGGGGGTGGGGGAGCGGAGTGGGGGAGGGGCGTGGGGGAGGGGCGTGGGGGAGGGGCGTGGGGGAGGGGCGTGGGGGAGGGGCGTGAGGTAGGGTTATGGGGGAGGGGATTGAGGTAGTGGAATGGGGAGGGGAGTGGTGGAGGGGAATGGGTTGGGATAGAGGGTCGGGGAGTGGAGATGGGGAGTGGGGGTACAGATTGGTGTCAGGGAGTTGGATAGGGGAGGGCAGTGAGGAGATGGAGGGGAGGAGAGTTGTGGAGGGGAGTTGGAGAGGGAGGTGGGGTAGGGGAGTCGGGGAGGGGAGTGGGGGAGGGGAGTGGGGGAGGGGAGTGGGGGAGGGGAGTGGGGGAAGGGAGTGGGGGAAGGGAGTGGGGGAAGGGAGTGGGGGAGGGGGAGGGAGTTGGGGAGTTGGAGTGGTGCAAGGGAGCGGGGCAGGGGGCGCGGGGTAGGGGGGCGCGGGTAGGGGGGCGCGGGGTAGGGGGCGCGGGGTAGGGGGGCGCGGGGTGGGGTGGCGGGGTAGGGGGGCGAGGTGGGGGGGACGGGGTAAAGGGGCGAGGTAGGGGGGCGGGGTGGGGTGCGGGGGAGGGGAGCGGGGGAGGGGTGTTGGGGAGGGGAGTGGGGGAGGGGAGTTGGGGCGGGGTGTTGGGGGAGGGGAGTGGGGTGTTGAGTGGTGGAAGGGAGTGGGGTAGGGGAATGGTATAGTGGAGTGGGGTAGGGGTGTGGGGTTGGGGTGTGGGGTTGGGGTGTGGGGTAGGGGAGTGGGGTAGGGGAGTGGGATAGGGGAGTGGGATAGGGGAGTTGGATAGGAGAGTGGGGGGTGTGGGATGGGGGAGTGGGGGGGAGTGGGGGTTGGAGTGGGGGTGGAGTGGGGGGTGGAGTGGTGTGGGGAGAGGGGCGGGGGAGAGGGGCGGGGCAGGGGAGAGGGGAAGGGGAGAGGGGTAGGGGAGTGTGGGAGGGGAGTGGGGGAGGGGGTGGGGGAGGTGAGTGGGGGAGGGGGTGGGGGAGCGGGGGTGGGGGAGCGGAGTGGGGGAGCGGGTGGGGGAGCGGAGTGGGGGAGCGGCGTGGGGGAGGTGCGTGGGGGAGGGGCGTGGGGGAGGGGCGTGGTGGAGGGCGTGGTGGGCGTGTGGAGGGGAGTGGGGTTAGGGAGTGGGGTTGGGGAGTGGGGTTGGGGAGTCGGGGAGGGTAGTAGTGTAGAGGATTGGCGGTGGGGAGTGGGGGAAGGGAGTGGGGATTGGTTGTGATGTAGGGGAGCGGGGGAGTGTATTGGGGAGGGGAGATAGCGAGTGGGGTGCGGGAGGGGAGTTGGGAGGGGAGTTGGGGAGGGGAGTTGGGGAGGGGAGTTGGGGAGGGGAATGGTGTAGGGGAGTGAGGGAAAGGAGTTGGGGAGGGGAGTTGGGTAGGGGAGTGAGGGAGGGGTGTTGGGGAGGGGAGTTGGGGATGGGAGTTGGGGATGGGAGTTGGGGAGGGGAGTTGGGGAAGGGTGTGGGGGTGGGGAGTTAGGCACTGGAGTGGGGGAGGGGAGAGAGGGAGTGGAGTGGGGGAGGGAGTTGGGGACTGGAGTGGAAGAGGGGAGTGGAGTATGGGAGTTGGTGAGGGAAGTGGGGGAGGAGTGTTGGGGAGGGGAGTGGGGTAGTCGGAGTGGGGTAGTCGAGTGGGGTAGTCGAGTGGGGTAGTCGAGTGGGGTAGTCGAGTGGGGTGGTCGAGTGGGGGAGGGGAGTTGAGGCAGGGATTGGGGGAGCAGAGTGGTTGAGGGGAGTTGCAGAGAGGAGAGGGGAGGGGTGTGGGGAAGAGGAATGGGGAGGGCAGTGGGGGGAGTCGGGGAACGTAGTTGCGGAGGGGACTTTGGTAGGGGCATGGGGGATGGGGGTGGGGAAGGGGAGTTGGGGACTGGAGTGGGGAGGGGAGTGGGGGAGTTGATTGCGGACGGGGAGTTGGGAGGTGAGTGGGGGAGGGGAGTTGGGGACTGGAGTGGGGAGGGGAGTGGGGTAGGGGAGTGTGGAGAGGTGTTGAGGAGGGTGTGGGGGAGGGTAGTGGGGTAGGGGAGTGGGGGAGGGGTGTGGGGGTGGGGTGTGAGGGAGGGGTGTGAGGGAGGGGAGTGAGGGAGCGGAGTGATGGAGGGGAATGGGTAGCGGAGGGGAGGGGGGGAGGGGAGTGGGGGAAGGGAGTGGGGGAAGGGAGTGGGGGAAGGGAGTGGGGGAGGGGTGAGGGGGAGGGGAGTTGGGGAGTTGGAGTGGTGCAAGGGAGCGGGGCAGGGGGCGCGGGGTAGGGGGGCGCGGGGTAGGGGGGCGCGGGGTAGGGGGGCGCGGGGTAGGGGGGCGCGGGGTAGGGGGCGCGGGGTAGGGGGCGCGGGGTGGGGTGTCGGGGTAGGGGGCGAGGTGGGGGGACGGGGTAAAGGGGCGGGGTAGGTGGGCGGGGGTGGGGTGCGGGGGAGGGGAGCGGGGGAGGGGCGTGGGGGAGGGGCGTGGTGGAGGGGAGTGGGGGAGGGGAGTTGGGGCGGGATGTTGGGTGTTGGAGTGTGGGGTAGGGATGGGGTTGGGGTGTGGGGTTGGGGTTGGGGTTGGGGTGTGGGGGTAGGGGAGTGGGGTAGGGGAGTGGGATAGGGGAGTGGGATAGGGGAGTGGATAGGAGTGGGGGGTGTGGGATGGGGGAGTGGGGGGGGAGTGGGTGTGGAGTGGGGGGTGGAGTGGGGGGTGGAGTGGGGGTGGAGTGGGGTGGGGAGAGGGGCGGGGGAGAGGGGCGGGCAGGGGAGAGGGGAAGGGGAGAGGGGTAGGGGAGTGTGGGAGGGGAGTGGGAGAGGGGAGTGGGGGAGGTGAGTGGGGGAGGGGGGTGGGGGAGTGAGTGGGGGAGGGGGTGGGGGAGCGGGTGTGGGGGAGCGGGGGTGGGGGAGCGGAGTGGGGGAGCGGGGTGGGGTAGCGGAGTGGGGGAGGGGCGTGGGGAGGGGCGTGGTGGAGGGGCGTGGTGGAGGGGCGTGGTGGAGGGGAGTGGGGTTGGGGAGTGGGGTTGGGGAGTGGGGTTGGGGAGTCGGGGAGGGTAGTAGTGTAGGGATTGGCGGTGGGAGTGGGGGAAGGGAGTGGGGATTGTTGTGATGTAGGGGAGCGGGGGGAGTGGATTGGGGAGGGAGTTAGCGAGTGGGGTGCGGGAGGGGAGTTGGGGAGGGGAGTTGGGGATGGAATGGTGTAGGGAGTGAGGGAAAGGAGTTGGGGAGGGGAGTTGGGGTAGGGGAGTGAGGGAGGGGTGTTGGGGAGGGGAGTTGGGGAGGGGAGTTGGGAGGGAGTTGGGAGGAGGGAAGGGTGTGGGGGTGGGGAGTTAGGCACTGGAGTGGGGGAGGGAGAGAGGGAGTGGAGTGGGGGAGGGAGTTGGGGACTGGAGTGGAAGAGGGGAGTGGAGTATGGGAGTTGGTGAGGGAAGTGGGGGAGGAGTGTTGGGGAGGGGAGTGGGGTAGTCGGAGTGGGGTAGTCGAGTGGGTAGTCGAGTGGGGTAGTCGAGTGGGGTAGTCGAGTGGGGTAGTCGAGTGGGTGGTCGAGTGGGGGAGGGGAGTTGAGGCAGGGATTGGGGGAGCAGATTGGTTGAGGGGAGTTGCAGAGAGGAGAGGGGGAGGGGTGTGGGAAGAGGAATGGGGAGGGCAGTGGGGGAGTCGGGGAACGTAGTTGCGGAGGGGACTTTGGTAGGGGCATGGGGGATGGGGGTGGGGAAGGGGAGTTGGGGACTGGAGTGGGGAGGGGAGTGGGGGAGTTGATTGCGGACGGGGAGTTGGGGAGGTGAGTGGGGAGGGGAGTTGGGGACTGGAGTGGGGGAGGGGAGTGGGGTAGGGGAGTGTGGGAGAGGTGTTGAGGAGGGTGTGGGGGAGGGTAGTGGGGTAGGGGAGTGGGGAGGGGTGTGGGGGTGGGGTGTGAGGGAGGGGTGTGAGGGAGGGAGTGAGGGAGGGGAGTGATGGAGGGAATGGGTAGCGGAGGGGAGGTGGAGAGGAGTGGGTTGGGGAGTGCGGAGGGAGTTGGGGAGGGAGTTGGGGGAGGCTAGTAGTGGAGGGGATTGGGGAGTGGCTGAGGGGAGTTGGGGAGGGTAGTAGTGAAGGGTTTTGGGGGTGGGGAGTGGGGTAGGGGAGTGGGGGATTGGTTGTGATGTAGGGGAGTGGGGGAGGGGAGTGGGGGAGGGGAGTGGGGGAGGTAGTGGGGATCGGAGTGTGGTAGCGGAGGGCAGTGATGAGGTGCAGGAAGCGGAGTGGGGAGGGGAGGGGAGTTAGGAGATGCAGGGGAGGGGAGGGGAGTGGGTGAGGGGAGTGGGAAGGGGAGTGAGGGAGGGTAGTTGGGGAGGGGGTGGGGTCGGGGTTTGGGTAGCGGAGTGGGGGAGGATGTGAGGAGGGTAGTGGGGTAGGGTAGTGTGGTAGGGGAGTGGGGGAATGGGAGTGGGGGAGGGGAGTTGGGGAGGGGAGTGGAGGAGTGGAGTGGAGTGAGTGGAGGTGAGTGGGTTGGTGGTTGGGGTAGGGGTGTGGAGGATGGGGAGTGGAGATGGGGAGTGGAGATGGGAGTGGGGGTTCAGAGTGGTGTCAGGGAGTTGGGTAGGGGAGGGCAGTGAGGAGATGGAGGGGAGTCGAGTCGGGGAGGGGAGTGGAGTCGGGGAGAGGAGTCGGGGAGGGGAGTCGGGGAGGGGAGTCGGGGAGGGGAGTGGAGTGGGATAGGGAGTGGGGGAGGGGAGTGGGGGAGGGAGCGGGGAGGGGAGCGGGGAGGGGAGCGGGGAGGGGAGTGGTGAGGGGTGAGGGGTGAGGGGGAGGGATGAGGGTGAGGGTGAGGGGTGAGGGGAGGGATGAGGGTGAGGGTGAGGGGGAGGGGTGAGGGGGAGGGGAGAGTTGGAGGGGAGTTGGGAGGTGATTTGGGAGGTGAGGTGGGGATGTGAGTGGGGTGTTGGTATGGTGGAAGGAGTGGGGTATGGGAATGGTGAAGGGGAGTGGGGTTGGGTTGGGGTGTCGTGCTGGGGAGTCGTGCTGGGGAGTGGGGTAGGGGAGTGGGGTAGGGGAGTGGGGTAGGGGAGTGGGATAGGGGAGTGGGATAGGGGAGTGGGATGGGGGAGTGGGGGGAGTGGGGGGTGGAGTGGGGCGGGGGAGAGGGGCGGGGGAGAGGGGCGGGGGAGTGTGGGGGAGGGGTGTGGGGGAGGGGTGTGGGGAGGGGAGTGGGGGAGGGGAGTGGGGGAGGGGTGAGAGGGAGGGGAGTGAGGGAGGGGAGTGAGGGAGGGAGTGAGGGAGGGAGTGAGAGAGGGGAATGGGTAGCGGAGGGGGAGCGGGAGAGGAGTGGGTTGGGGAGTGGCGGAGGGGAGTTGGGGAGGGATTGGGGAGTGGCTGAGGGAGTTGGGGAGGGTAGTAGTGAAGGGATTTGGGGGTGCGGAGTGGGGTAGGGGAGTGGGATTGGTTGTGATGTAGGGGAGTGGGGGAGGGGAGTGGGGGAGGGGAGTGGGGGAGGGGAGTGGGGGATCGGAGTGTGATAGCGGAGGGCAGTGAGGAGGTGCAGGGAAGCGAAGTGGGGGTGGGGAGGGGAGTGAGGAGATGCAGTGGAGGGGAGGGGAGTGGGGGAGGGGAGTGGGGAAGGGGAATGATGGAGGGTAGTTGGGGAGGGGTGGGGTCGGGGAGTGGGGGAGGGATGTGAGGGAGGGATGTGAGGGAGGGATGTGAGGGAGGAATGTGAGGGAGGAATGTGAGGGAGGAATGTGAGGCAGGAATGTGAGGGAGGGGAGTGGGGCAGGGGAGTGGGGCAGGGAGTGGGCAGGGGAGTGGGGTAGGGGAGTGGGGTCAGGTGGGCAGTGAAGAGGTGCTGGGAAGCGGAGAGGTGGACGGGAGTGGGGGGGAGGTGAGTGGGGGAGGGGTGGGTATGGGAGTGGGGTAGGGAATGGGGAAGGGGAATGGGTAGTGGAGATGGGGCGGGAGTGAGTTAGGGAGTGGGGTAGGGGTGCGCAGTGAGGAGGTGGCGGGAAGGGGAGTGGGGGAGGGGTGTGGGGTAGGGAATGGTGTCGGGATTGGGGTGGGGTAGGGAGTGCGGTAGGTGAGAGGGAGAGGGTAGTGGGGGATGGGAGTGTGGTAGCGGAGGGCAGTGAGGAGGTGCAGGGAAGCGGAGTGGGGTAAGGAAGGGGAGTGGGGTGTGGGGGAGGGGAGTGATGCAGCACAGTGGGGGAGGGGAGTGATGCAGCACAGTGTGGGAGGGGTGTGGGGTAGGGGATTGAGGGAGGGGAGTGCAGTGAGGAGGTGGAGGGAAGGGAAATGGGAGTGGTGAGCGGGAGTGGGATGGGAGTGGGGACGCTGAGTGGGGACGCTGAGTGGGGACGCTGAGTGGGGACGCTGAGTGGGGACGCGGAGTGGGGACGGGAGTGGGACGGGAGTGGGGACGGGGAGTGGGGACGGGCAGTGGGGACGGGGAGTGGGGAAGGGGAGTGGGGAAGGGGAGTGGGGAAGGGAGTGAGGGAGGGTAGTTGGGGAGGGTAGTTGGGGAGGGGATGGGGTCGGGGTTTGGGGTAGGGGAGTGGGGAGGGATGTGAGGGAGGGATGTGAGGAGGAATGTGAGGGAGGAATGTGAGGGAGGAATGTGAGGGAGGAATGTGAGGGAGGGGAGTGGGGTAGGGAGTGGGGCAGGGGAGTGGGGCAGGGAGTGGGGCAGGGGAGTGGGCAGGGTGTGGGGCAGGGGAGTGGGGCAGGGGAGTGGGCAGGGGAGTGGACAGGGGAGTGGGGCAGGGGAGTGGGGTAGGGGAGTGGGTAGGGGAGTGGGGTAGGGGAGTGGGGAAGGGAGTGGGGAAGGGGAGTGGGGAAGGGGAGTGTGGTCAGGGTGGGCAGTGAAGAGGTGCTGGGAAGCGGAGAGGTGGACGGGAGTGGGGGGTAGGTGAGTGGGGGAGGGGTGGGTTATGGGAGTGGGGTAGGGGAATGGGGAAGGGGAATGGGGTAGTGGAGATGGGGCGGGGAGTGGGGTAGTGGTGCGCAGTGAGGAGGTGGCGGGAAGGGGAGTGGGGAGGGGTGTGGGGTAGGAGAGTAGGGAGCGGAGTGGGGAGGGGAATGGTGTCGGGGATTGGTGTGCGGTAGGGAGTGCGGTAGGTGAGAGGGAGAGGGTAGTGGGGGATGGGAGTGTGGTAGCGGAGGGCAGTGAGGAGGTGCAGGGAAGCGGAGTGGGGTAAGGAAGCGGAGTGGGGAGTGGGGGAGGGGAGTGATGCAGCACAGTGGGGGAGGATGTGTGGCAGGGGATTGAGGGAGGGGAGTGCAGTGAGGAGGTGGAGGGAAGGGAAATGGGGAGTGGTGAGCGGGAGTGGGGACGCTGAGTGGGGACTGAGAGTGGGGACTGAGAGTGGGGACTGAGAGTGTGGACTGAGAGTGGGACTGAGAGTGGGACGCTGAGTGGGACGCTGAGTGGGGACGCTGAGTGGGGACGGGGGGTGGGGACGGGGGGTGGGGACGGGGGAGTGGGGACGGGGAGTGGGGACGGGGAGAGGGGACGGGGAGAGGGGACGGGGAGAGGGGACGGGGAGTGGGGACGGGGAGTGGGGACGGGGAGAGGGGGACGGGAGAGGGGACGGGGAGAGGGGACGTTGAAAGGGGACGTTGAGTGGGACGTTGAGTGGGGACGTTGAGTGGGGTCGGGGAGTGGGGACGGGGAGTGGGGACGGGGAGTGGGGAGCGGGGAGTGGGGAGCGGGGACGGTGAGCGGGGACGGTGAGCGGGGGACGGTGAGCGGGGTCGGGGAGCGGGGACGGGGACCGGGGACGGGGAGCTGGGAGCGTGGACGGGGAGCGGGGACGGTAGGTGGGGACGGTGAGCGGGGACGGAGAGCGAGGACGGGGAGCGGGGTCGGGGAGTGGGGGACGGGGAGCGGGGACGGGGAGCGGGGTCGGGGAGCGGGGTCGGGGAGCGGGGTCGGTGAGCGGCGACGGTGAGTGGGGACGGTGAGTGGGGACGGTGAGTGGGGACGGGGAGGTGGGGACGGGGAGTGGCTACATTGAGTGGGGACGGGGGTGGGGACGGGGAGAGGGGACGGGGAGAGGGGACGCCGAGAATGGAGGGGGAGAGGGGACGTTGAGTGGGGACGGTGAATGGGGAGGGGGAGTAGTGAGGGGGAGTGGGGAGGGGGAGTGGGGACGTTGAGTGGGGACGGGGAGTGGGGAGGGGTAGTGGGGAGGGGTAGTGGGGAGGGGTAGTGGGGAGGGGGAGTTGGGAGGGGGAGTGAGGAGGGGGAGTGGGGAGGGGGAGTGGGGACGGGGAGTTAGGACGGGGAGTGGGGTGTGGGGACGGGGAGTGGGGACGGGGAGTGGGGACGGGGAGTGAGGAGTGGGGAGTGAGGAGTGGGGATGGGGAGTGAGGAGTGGGGACGGGGAGTGAGGAGTGGGGACGGGGAGTGGGGAGTGGGGACGGGGAGTGGGAGTGGGGACGGGGAGTGGCTACATTGAGTGGGGACGGGGAGTGGGGACGGGGAGTGGGTTGTGGGGACAGGGAGTGGGGAGTGGGGACGTGGAGTGGGGAGTGGGGACGGGGAGTGGGGACTGGGGACGGGGAGTGGGGAAGTGGGGACGGGGAGTGGGGAGTGTGGACGGGGAGTGGGGAGTGGCGAAGGGGAGTGGGGACGGGGAGTGGGGAGTGGGAACGAGGAGTGGGGACGGGGAA